>NW_006921662.1:9766320-9768105 GCF_000298275.1 Orycteropus afer afer
ACAATGGAACAGCTCCCGTCCCACTTCCACCCTGTAGTTACCTTTTGCCTGTGTCCTTCCCTCCATGCACTCCTGCCCCCTGAGCTGTCTCCCTGTGCATACATAACCCTTCTATTCTCCCATGATTGTTCTCTCCACAGAATGTATCTGCCTAATGTATATGTTCAGCTCATATGCCTATCTTTTGTTTGGCTGGAAGCCACAGGAGTGGGTTCAATCCAGACCTGAAGGGCAGCTAGGGACCACAGTCTCAGGGGTTCCATCAGGCTCTATCAGACCAGCAAACCTGGTCCTTTCTTTTTATGATTTTGAGTTTTGTTCCACATTGTTCTTCCACTTTATCTAGGATCTCCTATATAGATCCCCCCCCCCAAGTGGTTGACAGTAGTATCTGGGTACCATCTAGTTCTTCTGGTCTCATAGTCGTATAGGCTGCAGATCACATGGTGTACCAGTCACTAGGACTAATTGTTTTCATGCATCTTTGGTTTTCTTCATTCTTCTTTGCTCTGTACGAGGAGAGACCCATTGTTGAATCTAGATTGCCACTTTCAAGCTTCTAAGATCCTTGTCGCTACTCGCCAAAGTAGGATGTGGAACGATGTTTTTTTTTTTTTACTATGTTATGTCAGTTGAGCAAGATGTCCCCTGCAACTATAGTCCCAAGCCCACAGATCCAAGTGCTCACTCCCTCTGGGTGGCTGGCTGTGGCCAAGAAGTGCCTACAAGCTTGACACTTGTCAGCTCTACTATATACCTGGGAACTCTTACAGAACATACCAATACATTTGTAGAAACATTGTCTGCCAACCCTATACATGGTCTTGGGCACACTCCCGCCTGCATAGACATACCTAAGAGTTCAGCCTATCTACCCATCTACCCACCCACATATCATTATTTGCTTTCACTGACAGTGCAGTACTGTATGTGCAAAAGAGTTCATCTTTGTTGTCTGTTCCTCTCTATGTCTTACTCTTCCTCAGTGTTACTATGTTGATCACTCACATTCGGTACATTGCCCTTCTCTTCACCCAAATCAATACTTGTCTCTACCTATCTAACAGTGTTCCCTCCCCTCCCCTCCCACCTCTGGTAACCAACAAAGAAAATTTCCTTCCATATATAAACCTTTCCTTGACTTTTTTCTGTAATGGACTAATACAAAATTTGTCCTTCTGTGATTGACTTATTTCACTTAGCATAATGTCCTCCAAGTTCATCCATGTTATGTGGTGTTTTGCAGATTCTACATTATTCTTTAGGGTTACATAGTATTCCATTGTGTGTATGTACCATAGTTTGGTTATTCATTCTTCTGTCGATGGACACCTAAGTTGTTTTCTTTTTTTTGCTATTGTAAATAGTGCTGTGATGAATATGGGTGTGCATGTATCTGTTCTTATCCTGGCTCTCACTTCTTTAGGCTATATAATGGAATGGAAAGGCTGGGTCAAATGGTATTTCTAATTACAACTTTTTAAGTAATCGGCCATACTGCTTTCCACAATGGTTGTATATCATTTTACAGTCCCACCAGCAGTGTATGAATCCCAATCACTCCTCCTCATGAGCATTTGTTATTTTGTGTCTTGTTGAACTTTGCTACTAGTGCTGGGGTAAGATGGTATCTCATTGTTGTTTTGATTTGCATCTCTCTAATGGCTAATGATCGTGAGCATTTCTTCATATGTTTGTTGGCTGCCTGAATATCCTCTTTGGTGAAGTGTCTATTCATGTCTTCTGACCATTTTTTAATTGGATTGTTTGTCTTTTTGTTGAGGT
>NW_006921662.1:9771940-9779347 GCF_000298275.1 Orycteropus afer afer
GAATCGTGTTATCATTTCCTTTGTTGCTGTTGTTTTAGTATTTGCTAAATATTTGTGTTTGTCCTCTTTTTTATTGTGATGTGAAGGTTTATCATTTTTCTTTGAGGTTATCCTCAAAGTTTAGAAGAGTTTAGAAGAGTCCATTCTGTCTTGCAACTCTCTTGACTTCCTCTCCATTTAGAAATTCTGTAACTACATTGCTTTTCCCCTTTTTTGGTTTATAGTTGTCCTCATTTGCCAATTGATGTCTCTTGTTCCCTGTTTACAATACTGTAAGCTTATTTTGCTTTGGATACTTCCATAGCTGTGTTGGTTTTGGGGTTATGTCATCTTGTGTGTTAATGGTTGGTTGTTGTTTGCTATTATTGGTTCTCCGTTCAAAGGACTCCCTTTATTATCTCTTGTAGGGTTGGCCTGGATTTAACAAATTCCCTTAATTTCTGCTTATCTGGAAATCTCCTAATTTCACCATCATATTTGAGGGACAGTTTTGATGGATATATAATTCTTGGTTGGAAATTTTTCTCTTTTAGGGTTTTATATATACCATCCCATTGCCTTCTTGCCTGCATGGTTTTTGCTGAGAAATCAGAGCTTAGCCTAATTGGTTGTCCTTTGATTTTAATGAGTTTGATGATGATACGTCTTGGTGATTTTCTTTTGAGGTCTATCCTGTTTGGGGTTCGTTGGACTTCCTGAATTGATATATTCTCAATTTTCATCATATCAAGGAACGTCTCTTCCAACAAATCTTGGACAATTTTCTCAGTGGTTTTCTTTTTCTCTTTGTGTTCTGGAATTCCAGTTACACTTAGTTTATTCCTTTTGATGGTATCCTACATGAAGCTTAGGCTTTGTTCATTTTGTTTTGATCTTTTTTCTGACTGATCCCTTTCCAAAGAAATATTCAGGTATTTGTCTTCAGTCTCATTAATTCTGTCTTCCATTGATTTGATTCTAGTCTTTTGCCCTTTGAATGTGTTACCTATTTCTGAAAATTTAGTAGTAATCTTCTAGATTTCTATCTGTAAATTTTGTATCATTTCTAATTTTTCATTTTGTTCTTGTATTTTATTCCTAAATTGTTCTAGGGTTTTGTCTGTGTTCTCCTTAATTTTGTCACTGTTTTCCTTGATGTGTCTCTCAGTCCTTTGAAGATACCTAAATATAGTTCTTTTGAATTTTTTATCAGGGAGTTCCAGTGCTGCTTCTTCCTTAGGGATATGTTCTGGGTCTGTATCCTGCTCCCTTGTTCCTACCACTTTATCTTACTTCTTTTGTAGACTGTGATGGTCTGTTGTCTCTGAGACATTATGACATTGTTATATTTAGATCTGTGTTTACTCTTTTTGAAGAGCAGCTAAGGGTGAGTCAAGCTCTTCTTGGTGGTCATTTATTATTGGCCAGTTGGTGGAGAAGAAAGTGGTGGCTCTCACTCAGTAAGCGAAGCTGCAGGAGGTGCTGTCTCCCACTCAGTTAGAAAAAACAACAGTTGGAAAGCCATCAAAGTAAAAGCAAGTGGATAAAAAAACACACCATGTAAACCCACAGGAATAATCACAAAAAAAAAAAAAAAGAAAGAAAGAAACACCCCACAATATCTGGGGAGAGAACAATAAGAGAAAAAAAGTAGAGTAGGAGAATAATGAAGAAGAAAATGGGAAAAATGGAAAAAGAAAAACAAGGAATGGGGTTAACCATGAGAAAGAAAAAAATGGGAACCAGGAACATGGAAGAGAGAAAAAGCTGAAAACTAGAAACTGAGAAGGGAAGAATAAACAATAATAATAGAAAGGACAAATAATAATAACAATAATAATTTTAAAACAGACAAAAACAAACAAGCTGAAAACAAGAAAAAAAAAAAAAAAATCTGGGCCGGGTACCCAGGCTTTCACCAAGCACACAGACTGGGATGGAATTCCTGCTGGCCCAGAAGGTGGGTGGGAGTGCAGGATAGCCACACCTCTGTTCACCAAGAGGGTGTGGGGTATAAGATTAACAAGAGGAACATTGCACTTTTCCTGTCATTCATGTCCTGAATGTCCTTGTCATTCCCAGAAAGTGGAGCCTATTCTTAAATCCCTGGAATCTGGGAGAATGCTGTCACTTTATCCAAAATGGTCGAACTGCTTGTAAACAACCAAAATAAAAATGGCTATACCTTTCAGACAGGCAAAAGTCCACAGCCCGCCTCCTCTTCACTGCTTCCCCTTTTATTCACCAGCCACCAGTGCAGTCCTCCATGCAGCCCCTGGCTAGCAGGGCCAATTTTTAGGTTAATTCTTGGGTCCTGACACCGCTCAGCAATATCCAAACTATCTGTGCTGTCAGGATTGCTGACAGACCACAGCTCCATATGTCTCCTTTTTCAGTATTTTTGTGCAGGTTCTTCTGTTAGTTGGAGTTTAGTCCACTTCTGTATCCTTCCCTTCAAATCTCAGGGCTCCAGGATTATGTTCTGTATCTGTGTTAATTGGCCACTTTTTCTTTGTTGAAGAGGGTTGTGCAGTCTGTCTGCCTGTTCTGCCATCTTACCAGGACTCCAGGTTTTGAGATCTAGGAGTGTGAGACCTTTTACTTTGTCCTTCCTCAGTAGTGTTTTGCTTATCTGAAATCTCTTTCCTTTCCATTTAAAATTAGTGGTTGATTTTTCCATGTATTTAAAGGATGTTGATGGAATCTGGATCAAGATTGCATTGAGTGTGTAGATTTCTTTGAGTAGTATTGACATTTGAAAACGTTTAATCTTCCTATCTATAAGCATGGTATGTTCTTCCATTTATGTAGATCTCATAATTTCGGGCCAGGGCCTGAGATAGGTGGACCGAGGGCTCGGAGGCTGCTTTTCACTTGGGGGCAGCTCTATATTAAGGCCAGGGCCCTAGGTAGGTGGGCCCAGGACTTGTGTGCTGCTTTTCGCTTGTGGATGGCTCTTTTTTAAGGCTGAGACCCAAGGTAGGTGAGAGTGTGCCTGGGGGCTACTTTTTGCTTGGGGGCGGCTCTATTTTAAGAACAGGGCCCAGAGGGGTTAGGAACAACTAAGGGAGACAAACTTATCTGTCAGTTTGTCATCCTGTGGTGGCTTACATGTTGCTGTGAGGCTAGAGGCTATGCCACTGATGTTGCAAAATGCCAGTGTTACCCATGGTGGACAGGTTTCTGCAGAGTTTCTGGGCTAGGACAGACTCGGGGGAAGGAAGAGGCCATCCATTTCTCAAACAATTGGCCATTGAAAACCTTATGAATAGCAGTAAAACACTGATACATTACTGGAAAACTTTATGAAAAGCCCTGAAACATTGTCCAGTATAGTGCCAGAAGATGAGTCCATCAGGCTGGAAGGCACTTAAAATTTGATTGGAGAAGAGCTGATTCCTCAGAGTAGAGATGACCTTAATGATATGGATAGAGTAAAGCTTTTGGGACCTCCATTATGTCGTGTGACACAACTCAAAATGAGTAGAAGCAGATACAAACATCTATTAATAATTGGAACATGCGATGTAGGAAGTATGAATCTAGGAAAATTGGATGTTATCAAAAATGAAATGGAATACATAAAGATCGATATCCTAGGCATAGTGAGCTGAAATGGACTGGTTTTGGCCATTTTAAATCAGACAACCATGTGATCTACTATGCCAGCAATGACAAATTAAAGAGGCATGGTGTGGCATTCATCATCACAAAGACTGTTTTAAGATCTGTCCTGAAGTACAACACTGTCAGTAATAGGATAATATATATATATATATATATATATATATGCCTACAAGGAAGACCAGTTAATACTACTATTATTCAAATCTATGCACCAACCACCAAAGCCAAAGATGAGGAAATTGAAGATTTCTACCAAATTTTGCAGTCTGAAATTGACCAAATATGCAATCAAGATGTGTTGATTATCGCTACTGACTGGAATGCAAAAGTTGAAAACAAAGAAGACTTACCGGTAGTTGGGAAATATGGCCTTGGTGATAGAAGTAATGCTGGCAATCACGATCGAATTTTGCAAGACCAAAAACTTACTCATTGCAAATACCTTTTTTCAACAATATAAGTGATGGCTATACACATGGACTTCACTAGATGGAATACACGGGAATCAGATTGACTACATCTGTGGCAAGAGGCAATAGAGAAGTTCAATATCTTCAGCCAAAACAAGGCCAGGAGCTGATGGTGGAACAGACCATCAACTGCTCATATACATGGTCAAGTTGAAGTTGAAGATAATTAAAACAAGTCTACAAGAGCCAAAATATGACCTTGATAATATCCCTCCTGAATTTAGAGACCATTTATATTTTATGTATTGAATACCAATAACCAAAAACCTGAGGAATTATGGGATGACATCAAGAACATCATCCCTGAAGAAAGCAAGAAGTCATTAAAAAGAAAAGAAGAAAAGACCAAAATGGATGTCAGAAGAGACTCTGAAACTTTCTGTTGAGTGGAAGATAGCTAAAGCAAATGGAAGAAATGACAAGATAAAAGAGCTAAACAGAAGATTTCAAAGAGCAGCTTGAGAAGACAAAGTCAATTATTATAATGAAATGTTCAAAGACATGGAGTTGGAAAGCCAAAAGGGAAGAACATGCTTGGCGTTTCTCAAGCTAAAAGAACTGAAGAAGAAATTTAAGCCTCAAGTTGCAATACTGAAAGTTTCTATGTGCAAGATATTGAATGATGCAGGAAATATCAAAAGAAGATGGAAATAATACACAGAGTCACTGTACCAAAAAGAATTGGTCAGTGTTTATCCATTTCAGGAGGTGGCATATGATCAAGAACCAACGGTATTGAAGGTAGAAGTCAAAGTTGCACTGAAGGAATTGGTGAAGAACAAGGCTTCAGGTGTTGATGGAATACCCATTGAAAGGTTTCAACAAATGGATACCCCACTGGAGGCATTCACTTGGCTATGCCAAGAGATTGGAAGATAGCTACCTGGCCAACAGACTGAAAGAGATCCATATTTATACCCATTCCACAGAAAGGTTATCCCATGGAATGTGGGAATTATCGAACAATATCATTAATATCACATGCAAGTAAAATCTTACTGAAGATAATTAAAAAATGATTGCAGCAGTATATTGACAGAGAGCTTCCAGAAATGTAAGCTGGATTCAGAAGAGGACGTAGAATGAGGGATATCATAGCTGATGTCAGATGGATCTTAGCTGAAAGCAAAGAATACCAGAAAGATGTTTACTTATGTTTTATTCACTATGCAAAAGCATTCAATTATGTGGATCATAACAAATTATGAATAACATTGAGAAGAATGGGAATTCCTGAACACTTGGTTGTACTCATGAGGAACCTGTACATAGATCAGGAGGCTGTTCAAACAGAACAAGGGGATACTGCATGGTTCAAAATCAAGAAGGGAGTGTGTCAAGGTTGTATCCTTTTTACCATACTTATTCAACTTATATTCTCAGCAAACAATCCGAGAGGCTGGATTATATGAAGAAGAGCATGGCATCAGGATTGGAGGAAGACTCATTAACAACCTGAGATACGCAGATGACACAACTTTGCTTGCTGAAAGTGAAGATGAATTGAAGCACTTACTGATGAAGATTAAAGACTACAGTCTGCAGTATGGATGACATCTCAATATAAAGAGAAAAAAAAATCTTCACACCTGGTCCAATAAACAGCTTCATGATAAATGGAGAAAAGATTGAAACTGTTAAGGACTTCATATTACTTGGTCCTACAGTCAACATCAATGGAAGCAACAGTCAAGACATCATACAATGTATTGCATTGGGAAAATCTGCTGCAAAAGACCTCTTTCAAGTGCTGAAGAGCAAAGATGTCTCCTTGAAAATTAAGGTGTGCCTAACCCAAGCCGTGGTATTTCCAGTCACCTCATATGCATGTGAGAGTTGAACTGTGAATAAGGAAGACCAAAGAGGAGTTGATGCTTTTGAGTTGTGATGTTGGAGAAGAATGCTAAGAGTACCATGGACTGCTAAAAGGACTAACAAATCTGTCCTGGAAGAAGTGCAACCAGAATGCTCCTTGGCAGTGAGAGTGGCCAGACTTTGTCTTACCTATTTGGTCATGTTGTCAAAAGGAACCATTCCCTGGAGAAGGCTATCATGCTTGGTAAAGTGGAGGGTCAACAAAGAAGGGGAAGGCCCTCAATGAGATGGATTGGCACAGTGGTTGCAATGATGGGCTCAGGTATAGCAAGAATTGTGAGGCTGGCACAGGACTGGGCAATGTTTTGTTCTGCTGTGCATAGGGTCGCTATGAGTCAGAGATTACTTGACTGTACCTAACAACAACTTACAGTTTCTTGAAGTAGTGTTTTGTAGGTTTCTTTAGTTAGGTCTTTTGTGTTCTTGGTAAGATTTATACCTAAGTGTCTTATCTTTTTGGTAGCTATTATAAGTGGCATTGATTTCCTTTTCAGAGACCTCTTTGCTGGTGTACTGGTATCCAACTGATTTTTGTGTTCTGATCATGCATCCTGCCATTATGCTAAATCTTTCAATAAGTTCCAGTAGTTTTCTTGCTTATTTCTTGAATTTTCAGGTATAGGATTATACCGTCTGCAAATGGGGATAGTTTTACTTCTTCCTTACCAATTTGGATGCCTTTGATTTCCCTTTCTTGCCTTATTACCCTAGCTTGGACTTCCAATATGATATTGAATAGAAGTGAAGTTACAGGGTATCTTTGTCTGGTTCCTGTTCACAAGGGAGTGGTTTCATCTCTCTACATTGAAAATAACGTTGGCTGTTGGTTTTGCATATATACCCTTTATTTTATGTTGAGGAATATCCCTTGTGTTCCTATTTTTCTGAGAGTTTTGATCAGAAATGGGTGTGGATTTTATCAAATGCCTTTTCTGCATCTATTGATATGATCATGTGATTCTTTTCCTTTATTTTACTTATGTTATGGATGACATTGTTTTTCTCATGTTGAACCATCCTTGCATGTATGGTATGAACTCCACTTGATCATGATGTATTTTTTTGCATATGTTGTTGGAGTCTGTTGGCTAAGATTTTGTTGAAGATTTTTGCATCTATATTCACGAGGGATTGTGGAGTAGACCATCAACTGCAAGTTCAAGTTGAAGTTAAAGACAATTAAAACTACTCCACGAGAGCCAAATATGATCTTGATTATATCCCTGCTGAATTTAGAGACCATCCAAAGAATTGATTTGATGCATTGAACACCAGTGACCGAAGCCAAAAGAATTGTGGGATGACATCAAGAACATCATCCATGAAGAAAGCAAGAAATTACTAAAAAGATGAGAAAAGTAAAAACCAAAATGGATGACAGAAGAGACTCTGAAATTTGCCCTTGAGTGGAGAGTAGCTAAAGCAAATGGAAGAAATGACAAGATAAAAGAGCTGA
>NW_006921662.1:9780487-9803235 GCF_000298275.1 Orycteropus afer afer
GTATAACACTGGGCAAGTTGGCTGCAAAGGACCTCCTCAATTGCCAAGGAGCAAGGGTGTCTCCTTGAGGACTGAGGTTTGCCTGACACAAGCCATGATATTTTCAATTGCCTCGTATGCATGTGAGAGCTGGACAATGAATAAGGAAGACTGAAGAAGAATTGATGTTTTTGAGTTGTGCTGCTGGTGAAGAATGCTGAAAGTACCATGGACTGCTAAAAGAACTAACAGATCTGTCCTGGAGGAAATGTAGCCAGAATGCTCCTTGGAAGCAAGAATGGCCAGACTTGTCTCACCTAGTTTGGTCGTGTTGTTAGAAGGTACCATTTCCTGGATAAGGATGTCATGCTCGGTAAAGTGAAGGGTCGACGAAATAGGGGAAGGCCCTCAATGAGGTGGATTGACACAGTGGCAGCGGCAATGGGCTCAAGTATAGCAAGGATCATGGAGCTGGCATGGAACCAAGTGGTGTTTCGTTCTGTGTATAGGGTCGCTATGAGTCTGACACGACTCAACAGCACCTAACAACAACAACATTCATCAGGGATATTGGTCTGTAATTTTCCTTTCTAGTGGTGTCTTAGAGCTCTGGTGGCATACTACCTGAGGCATTTGACTGCTAACCAGAAGGTTGGCGGTTCAAACCCACCAGTCACTCCACAGAAGGAAGACTGGGCAATTTACTTCCATAAAGATTTACTGCCTCGGAAACCTAAAGGGGGTCTCTATCAGTCAGAATCAACTTGATGGCAGTGAGTTTGATTTTTTTAATTTACTGGTGTTTTTGCCTGGTTTTAGTATCAGGGTTATGCTTGCTTCATTAAATGAATTTGAGAGGATTCTATTATTTTCTATGTTCTGGAATAGTTTGAGTAGGATTGGTGTCAGTTCTTCTCTGATTGATAGCATTCTCCAGTGAAACCATCTGGGCCAGGTCTTTTTATTGTTAGTAATTTTTTTATGACCTGTTCTATTTCTCTTTTGTTATGCATGTGTTCAGATTTTCTACCTTAGTCTTTGTTCATTTAGGTAAGTAGTGTGTTTCTAGAAATCTATCCATTTCTTCTAGGTTTTCAATTTTATTGGAGTACAGTTCTTCATAGTATCTTGATACTCTTTTTATATCTGTTGGTTTTCTTGTGACATCACCCATTTCATTTCTTATTCATGTTATTTGCATCTTCTCCTTTTCCTTTGTTATGTTTGCCAGTGGTTTGTCAATTTTATTAGTCTTTTCAAAGAACCAACTTCTAGTCTTGTAGATTTTTTTCTGTTGTCTTTCTCTTTCCTGTTTCATTTATTTCTGCTTTAATCTTTATTATTTCTTTTTTTTCTGGTCACTGTAGTCTCTCCCTCTTTTTTTTTTTTTTTTTGCTCTTTTTCTAATTGTTGGAGTTGCTGTGTTAAGGTGTTGATTTGGGCTCTTTCTTCTTTTTTGATATGTGTATCCATTGATATAAATTGCACTCTGATCACAGTTTTTGCTGTATCCCAAAGATTTTGGTATGTTGTACTTTCATTCTCATTTGATTCAAAGAATTTTTTAATTTCATTTTTTATTTCTTCTGTTACCCAGTTATTTTTAAGGAGGGTGTTATTCAATTTCCATGTGTTTACTCTTTTGGCATTGATCTTCCTAGTGTTGATTTCTAATTTTATAGCACTGTGATCTGAGAAGATGGTTTGCCATATTTTATTGTTTTTAAATTTATTGAGGCTTGCTTTGTGGCCTAACGTGTGGTCTATCCTGGAGAATGTTCCATATGTATTGGAAAAGAATATGTATTGTACTGTTCTTGGGTAAAATGTTCTGTAGATGTCTGTAAGGTCAAGTTGGTTGATTGTATTGTTTAGTTCTTTTGGATCTTTGTTGAGTATCTTTCCCGTTGTTCTATCTTTGATTGAAAGTGGTGTATTAAAGTCTCCTGCTGTTACTGTGAAGTCATTTAATGTTTTTTCAATTCTGTTAAAGTCTGATTTATGTGTTTGGGCTCTTTCACTGGGTATATAAATATTAATTATAGTTATATCCTCTTGTTCAACTGATCCTTTAATCATTATATAATATACTTCCTTGTCTCTTTGGTTTTTGTCTTAAAGTCAGTTTTATCAGAAATTAATATTGCCACTCTTGCTCTTTTTTGATTGCTGTTTGCTTGATACATCTTTTTCCAGCCTTTGATATGTCTGTTTTTTGTCTTTGTGTCTCTAAGATGAGTCTCCTATAGACAGCATATTGATGGGTCATATTTTCTCATCCAGTCTGCAGCTCTCTGTCTCTTGAGTGGTGCATTTAATCCATTTACATTCAGTATAATTTTAGACAAGGATGAATTGATGGGTCCAATTTGACGGCACATAACAATAAAAACAACAATGAATTGATTGATGTCATTTTGTTATTATACCAGTTGCTCTTGTGCAGTTATCAGTACCACTCCTTTTCACTCTCAGAACTGAGTAATAAATTTTATGGTCACCACAGTTATAGAATAAAGAAACTACCTTCTTGCTTTAACTCTGAATGGTAAAACTCCATAAACTAAAGTTCTATTGTTATTTTGTTTATCAGTTATTATTTACTGAATACTTATTACCAGGTATGGTCTCCATGAGTCAGTATTGATTTGACAGCAACAGATTTGGAGTTTTGTTTAGTTTAGTTTATTACCAGGTATTGTTCTAAGTGCCTAACATACATTATCTCATTTAATCCTCAGAACCCTCTCTGTGGAAGATGTCCCTCTGTTACAGATGAGGAAGCTGAGGCTTAGAGACTTTAAATAATTTGTTTAAGGTCACACAGCTAATAAGTGCTGAAACTAGAATTAGAATCCAGTTCTTTCTGACTTCAAAGCTTATATTTTATTGTGTCTATATAATTTAAAATCAAGAATATGTAATTTCTTTGCTGTAAACTTAATGCATAATAAGAATTCTCTATGTCTTTAATGAACCAAGTTAAAGCTTATCATGAGGCTCTATCTGTCCTAAGTCTCAGGAAAAAATAAAAGTTTGAACAAGCATGGTTATGGCAGGATAGCAGAATACTCAGAAACAGAGCAAATGCTCAGTTGTACTATGTGTTCTCATACAGCTCCTACATTCTGCTGCTTCATATTCCTGAGCTTTTGATTTTCCTACATAAACTTTGACTTTGGCTGTTTATCTTAAAAGGGCCATCATTCTCCCTATTTTATTCCCAGCATCAAAAGACTTTTACTAACAAGGTTAATGCTATCTAGTTGCCCCTTGATCAGTTTAGGAATGATTTACCTGGACTGCTACCAGCGTGATGATATTATCAGAGTAGCAGTTCAGAAGCTATTTCCTTTCTGGTTAATAGACTTTATTCCAGTTCAATAACTGTTTATTGAGCCTCTACTACAAATAAACCTCTTGACATAGAAAAAAGCCCTTTTTGAATGCAGCTGCTCTGCTTCTCATTTGGTTGGATTTGACCTCTAACATCTCATCCTGTGCATTATTTCCAGCCTGTCTATCGTCGCCTGAGGTGTCCACCTAAGGCAGACAAACCCACAACACCAGTATCTCCCTCTGCATCAAGACCCTCACTCTATACCAGTTCCCATCTGCTACGGACAAGTAGTAGGTCTTCAGTCCCTGATTCTGAGAATTCAGAGACTGCCACAAACACTGCAAAGGAAATGGACAAAAATGGTATGTAGAGCTTCATAAAATGCAGGTCCATCCCCAGTGCATGTACCCCATTTCCTTAAGACCCATTCTTGTTTTATCTCTGGCCAGAGAGCGAAGAAGCAGATATAGATAATCAGTCCTCCAATAGGCTGTCCATCCGAGACAGGAGGCGGCCCAAGGAACGGCGAAGAGGCACAGGCATCAACTTCTGGACAAATGATGTAAGTGTGTGAGTATGTGCTGGGGTATATCACCTCACCCTTGGCTGCTGTCCTCTCTGTTGAATTTTAAGGAAATATATGCAATATACCGGACTCCTATATAAATTGTGCACTCATTATTTTTTTAAGCAATGAAAAATAGCACTTGCTTTAATTTAAAAAAAGAAAGAGTCCCCATTGGTGCCATGAGTCTTGCAGATTGTCAAGAAATATTACTGAGGAAAAGAATAGAAAGACCCAACTAGTGTGGGACTCATATGGTATATTCCTGCTTGATGCCCAGTGCCTAGAACAGTGCCAAGCACATAGTAAGCACTCAGTAAATGATTGATGAAGAATGAAAAAAAAAATGGAAATTTACAACTATGGAAAAAAATATAATAAATGAATAAGCTTGTCAAGTTTTAGCAGTCCTCCTTAGTCCCTGAAAGTCAAGCTATTAGTCCATGATATCTGAGTATCTCATATAAACAGGGATTAATATTTAAGAGCTATGAAGTTTTCAGAGAACTTAAAATCTCTGACACAAATTTATTTGACTCAATTTTACTCTTTTTGGAGGAAAAAAAACGTAAAACACAGATTGACTTTGGCTTTGAATTGAAGACAGGTACACCAATGTTTACTGACTATAAACAGTACTTTAATTCACTCTCCTCCATAATCTTGTTTTATACGTTCCTCATTCAACCTTGTTACTGGCATTTTGAAAATCAAGCAGCCAATTAACTTGAACAAAGATCTCTGGTTACCAATGGCTCACTCCAAAATTAGATAAACCATTCAATGAAACAAGAAAAAAAGACACTAGTAGTCATCTATTAGAAACTATTCTTTAGATAAAAGTACTTAATTGTTATAGGGCCAAATAGACTGATCATTGTTGACAGAGATGAAATAAAATCTTTCTTTCTTGAGGGTACCTTTTGTCCAACTGTGGTTCCTTTGACATTTTTGACTACAAGTGATGTTCCCAACCTGCCTGCCTATGATAGCTGTTAAAAGAATAGTAACAGAGCATCTCGTTTCTTATGTTTGAAATGTCAAGATGCTTAACTGATGGGAGCTGACCTTATTGCTTTCAAGGATGTCTGTGAGTATTTTTCTCTTGTTTCTCTTCCTCCTTTCTTTTCAGGAGGATGAAACTGATGTTCCTGAAGAGGTGAAAAAGGCACTGGTAAGTGACAAGCCAGTGAGGCATGTCCTTTTAGGGCTCAGCCTTGCTCTTGTGCATACAATTTTAATAGAGGAAAGAACAGTCTCTATGCAGATTGCTCAGTGGACTAATGACTACGTCAGGTTGAGGGGAAGTTTGGAGACAGACATTGCTCTGAGATAGATATATGGCAGGTGTTAGTTGATGATACTATTTTCTTATGTGGTATAACAATGCCTATGGTCTTGAGCAAATTTCTTACATTTCTCTATTTCTGCTGCCTATCTCTAACACAATTACAAGATCTGTCTTCTTTTTTTCTCCTGTGGGTATATTATTGGATTATATAAAGTATTTTGAAATATTTGAAAGAAAAATGAAGAGAGATAGTATTTCCCTTATGGATCTATACTAATAGAGAGGAACATAAATGTGGCTTAGTGTAAAACATCAGACAATCTAAAAGTCATTTATATTTGACTTTGAAATGAGGTTAAACACCTGGCCTCTTATATAACTCAGACCCCTTAAGACCTGGCATCTGACTCTTCTCTGCATTGAAAGGCCTGGGCCCAGCTTTTCTGAAAATACTCCAGGTTCCTATAAGCCATTCAAAGGTTATAAAAAGTTATTAGCTTTCTTATTAATATTATTTTGTGAGAAAGAAGGGATTTGATTTTCACTAAGTGAATTGAGAGAGCATCTACATCTCTATTTGGAATTATATAAAAAGATGGCCTTTTTTGCACCCTACAGTTTATTAAAAGAATGGTCTCAAAATAGATTTTTTTTTTCTCTTTTTGTATTTTGTTCTTGTTGTTGAGAATATACACAGTAAAATTTACACCAATTCAGCAGTTTCTACATATGCAACCTAGTGACAGTGATTGCGTTCTTCGAATTGTGTAACCATCCTCACCCTCCTTTTCAGAGTTTTTCCTCCCCCATTAACATAAATTCATTGCCCACCAAGGTTCCTACCAAATCTTGCGAGTTGCTGTTGTCAGTTTGATCCCACATAGATAGTTCTTAAAAAAGCATAATGCACAAGACAAACGTTTTTTACTGGTTAAGCTAAACTGTTATTTGGTTTTTAGAGTACTTCAGGGACTATTTTGGAATGAAGGTTTAAAGAATATCTCAGGGCAGTAGTTGCAGGGATTCATCCAGCCTTCATGGTTCCACATTGTCCGTAAGAATTTGAAATTGTTCTGTATTTTCCCCTTTTGATCAGGATTCTTCTGTGGAATCTTTGGTAAGTGGACATCATCCAGTTCTTCTGGGCTTATGGCAAAGGAGGCAGTTCTTCATGGAGACAGTTAGCTACACATTCCATATCATCCTCCTATTCCTGACTCTGTTCTTCCTCTGAACCAACATCCAGGAGAAGAGAGACCAATTGTACCTTGGGTGGCTCCTTGTGAGCTTTTAAGACTCCAGGCAGTTCATGTCAAACTAGGAGGTAGAGCAGAAGCATTAAACATGTTACTAGGCCAACTAACTGAAATGTCCCATGAAACCATGACCCTATACCTCCAAACCAAGAAATCAAATTGCATGAAGTTTTTGGTTGTACATAAGCAGCCTTGGCAGCTACTTTTTTTGTTGTTGTTCTGTCATCATTATAAATATATCTATCACACAACTTCTAATCAGTGCAGTATTTCCATTACTGTTAACCACCCCTTCTCCCCCTTCCTCTTGTCCCTATATATTTGCCTTTTCCTGTCTTTTTATGTGAGATCATATACTATTTATCCTTTTGTGATTGACTTATTTCATTCAGCATGTCTTCCAGTTCCATCCATATTGTAGCCTGTATCAAGACTTCATTTCTCCTGCTGACTAAGTAATATTCCATAATATGTGTGTGCCACATTTTGTTTGTCCATTCATCTGCTCATGGGCATTTAAGTTGTTTCCACCTTGAAGCTATTGTGAAAGTGCTGCAGTGAACATTAGTGTACAAGACTGTTTGAGTCTCTGCTTTCATATCTTTTGGGTATATACCTAGAAGTGGAATTGCTGGGTCATATGGTAATCGTATTTTTAGTTTTTTAAGGAACCACCATACTGTTTTCCACAATGGATGCACCATTTGCAATCCCACTAGCAATTGATGAGGGTTCCAGTTTCCCCACATCTTTGCTAACATTTGTCATTTTCTGGGGTTTCTCCTAGTAGGAGTGAAATGGTGTCTCATTGTGGTTTTTATTTGCATCTCTCTGATGACTAATGGTGTTGAGCATCTTTTGATTTGTTTTGTGGCCATTTGAATGTCTTCTTTCATGAAATGTCTATTCAAGTCCTTTGCCCATTTTATGATTGGTTTATTTGTCTTTTTGTTGTTAAGTTTTCAAAGTTTCATATATATTTTGGTTACTAGATTTTTGTTGGATTTATATTTCTGAAGATATTCACTCAGTGAATAGCTTGTTTTTCACTCTCTCAGGATGAATTTAATAACCCATACTGAAAATAAACAACTAACTCATTTTTAGCAGAAGAAATAGAAATCGTACATTGTGTCATTGGCCTGCCTGTATTTTGGTCAAAACCCAAAACCATCAACAGTGGCCTTCTGATAAAACATGCCCATAATGACTAATGGTGACATAGATGAGAATTGTCTACCCTTGATTAAAGCTGGGGCTGTTTGTAAGATGAGTTGTGTTGTGTGAA
The DNA here is from genome assembly GCF_000298275.1 of Orycteropus afer afer. Taxonomy (NCBI): domain Eukaryota; kingdom Metazoa; phylum Chordata; class Mammalia; order Tubulidentata; family Orycteropodidae; genus Orycteropus; species Orycteropus afer. The sequence goes on from NW_006921662.1 coordinate 9,788,207, forward strand.
AATACCAGTATAGAGGTTCCCTTGCCCAGGGGGAGGGATACAAATAACAACTCTTAGATCCTTCAAGGGGCTTAGATTAGAAAGGCTTTTAGATCTCTAGATAAAGAATCTGCGTAATAGATGACAGAGAATTAAAACGGACCATAATCCCTAGAGAGGTAGCCAAACCCTAAACTTGTTCCCATCCAGTCACCTTTACTTACAGCAACCCTATAGGACAGAGTAAAACTGCCCTATAGGGTTTCCAATTTTTACAGGAGCTGACTGCCAGCTACATTTTTCTACCACAAAGTGGCTGGTGGGTTCAAACCACTTTAACAGCTCACTTAAGCACTGCACCACCAGGCTTCTGGAGGGGTATATGTGCCATTTAATCTATAAAGAGAATTATGACAAGGAAGGTTTTGTTGTCATGAATGCCTTTTGTCAGTAAAAAATCTTTGTCTTTACCTTTCTAAACTACTTGGCTGCAATGTAGTGACTTGTATGGTATGGCTTTTCTAGCCATAGTCTTTGTAACTTCCATTGGATTACTGAGTGGGACCATGCAAATATGTGTCAAATTGACTGGGCAGCTGGTAGTAGTTATTTCCTATAATGAGACTGGCAATTAACTCCGTGGTGGAATTTGCTGTGAGCAACTGAGCAGCTACTTTTAAACTCCTGATTGTTAAAGTCATCCACCTGGGGTATTTCTGTTAGTGCAGCACAAAGTAATCTTCTGGGGAAGTTTGTTCTCTCTCAGGTGTATAGAACTCTGATGTTGGGACTGGTTGGTTTTGCCACTCTGCTAGGCTTAAAATGAGCCCTTCTAGAGGCAGAGGGAGAGAGTCTCACTGCCGGTTGAGAGAGATGCCTGGCTGAGAGAGATGCCTGACTGAGACATGGCAGCAGTGGAAACGAGGCATGGAACAGAGCAGCAAACTTACCTGGCCCACAGAGGCAGAGGCCAGGCCAAGAGGCCAAGGGCCAGAGAGTCATGTCTAAGAGCACAGCAGAGGGGACACTGTCTTGATTGAAGAACTGTATCCTGAGCATGTCCCTGAACTTGAGTTGTAGCCTAATGTTTTCCTAATTAACCCCATAATCTGTGAGTTCTGTGTGGCCATTGCAGCAAATTACTGAACCCAGCAAAGAGGGGGTAGGTGTTGCAGGAGAGATGGTTGGTGTCAAGGTTAGTAAAAGGGCTGGAGGGTGGCGGCATGTCTGGCCCCATAGGAATAGCCCTTGGGCTGCTGATGGTGATTCTGTCTTCTTATTGTGTAGTTAGAGGAGATCAAAAGATACTGCCTCCCTGCCACTTTAGCATTGGCATTGGAAAATCCTACCCTAGGGCGCCAACTAAGGAAAATTAAGAGGATCTTGATACTTCCCAGAGAATTTCATTTTAGCACCACTGACTTAAAATTACAGTAAAGACTTTCTGATAGGTGAGGAAAAGCAGAGACTGCTGAGGATTGGCACAAAATTCATTTATTAAGCTGAAAAATATTCCACTCATCCAGTTACTTGAGGCATCTGCTAGTGTTTACCATATGTGAGACAGACTCCAATGTGAGTCTAAGAAAAGTATAAACTACCTATTATCTCTGGACTGGTAACTTTGAATGTATGCAGGCAAGCCAGGGTAGGTACAAAGCATATTCCAAATGTCAGTTTCCAGTCCAGCCAACAGTGTAGAAGGGAAAACTCATTGCAGGTCAGCACAGGGTGAGGCATTTTTTTTAAAAAAAAAGCCTTATGCTCCAGTTTATTTCAGTAAAACTATTACCTATTTTCCTCCCCCTGAGCACTCTCTTCTAACACTAGCAGGCATGATGACATTATCCGTATGGCCCACAGAGCAGCAGTGCTGGTCGTGGCCCAGAGTAAATTGCTGCCATTCTACTTTACGACACTCAGCAGTATCTGATGACCACTCTCTCCATCATCTCCAAGTCCATCCATCAGGCAGCAGAATTGACTCGGCTCACAGCGCAGATGAGTCAGCCGAAAGAATGCATTCTGTTGAAATGGTGCTGTTTAGCTGATTAGCACGGATACTGCTGAGGAGCCAGGCATTCATTTCTTTTCTGGTTTTATGGTTCACCAAAATGGCTTTTGCTTTTGTGGTCACATCAGCTTCCTTTTCTCTCTTGGCTTGCTTCTTAAGGCTGATGGCATCTTTTTTTTTTTTTTTTTTTTATGTTAATTCTCCCCAGTACTCTGAAATCCGATTTTTTAAGCTGAGATATAATTTACAATCAATAAAATACACAGATCTAGATTAACTATGAGTTGGAATCAACTTGATGCAGTAGGTTTGGTTTGGTTGCTTGATGTACTATTTTATGAGTTTTGACAGTTGTATCCTTGAGTATAACCACGACCCAAATCAAGATGTAGAACTTTTCTGTCACTCTTAGAAGGTTCCCTCATGCCCCTTTCCAGTCAATCCCCTGTCCCACCCAGTAGGAACAAACGATAGATTAGAGCTGTCACCAAAGATTAGTACTATCTGTTCTTGAACTTCATATAGATGGAATCATTCAGTAATAATACCTCATTTTAAGAGAAAAGAAACTTCAGTGGTTATTCTATCTTATACCTGCAGTCAGAGTTAGAGCTAGAATGATTCTGAACATATAATTTTTTTCTCTCTTCTTAAAGATGTCCAAAGAAGAGTCTTTAATCTGTCTCACAAATATCAGTAACAACTGCATGGTTAAGAAGATCTTTCTGTTCCTTAACTTAACTATCTGTTAACATCATTGAAGTTTATTTCCCCCCTCCCTTTTTTTTCCCCCTTAATGTACCTAAGGTAGAAAATATAGCCAACATTTATATGCAGATAGGATTTATGACCAGGAGTGGCCCTGGTATTTGTTATCAACAGAGTCTGTGATAGAGGAGAAACCACACATACATTGCTGGTTACACTGGGGAACAGTGCTTAGAATGCTGAGGACTTTGCTTAAACCCAGCATAGTGCATGGTTTTAGTCAAAATACATCCTCCACTGGTAAATTCATGAGCCAGTGAGACTGACAATGAATACATAATTTGAAGTCTTAGCACCCCTTTGACAGATGTGTTTGAAGCAATTTTGTCTAGTCATTTCATTAAGTATGTGACAGAAGTCTTAATATATTCTTTGTCTTACTAAGTGAAAAAGAAAATGAATCTGAATCTTAATGTGAGAAAGAAGGTTCTTCCAGTCATACTTGAAAATGGTTTTATATTCAGGAGTGTGATTTTTTTTTTTTTTTTTTAACTAGTAGTAATTTCACAGAATATTTGTTCTATAAGGGCCAGTTATAGGCACAGTACAGAAGGTGATGGCCATTTGGGTTCTTTTTGCCTTTTTTACTCACATCTTTGGTCTGTCTTCCTTTTGTTTAATATTGAGCTTTATCTACTATATTCTTACTGCCTTCCCCCATATTAAGGATTTACTCCTTTGGAGCAGACTATTTCTCCAGCCAATCTGATGTATAATTGAATTTAATCACTAGAGGGCACAAGTGGTCAACAGAAAAGATGGTGAACTTGCAGAATGGTACTTTAAAGAAGCTAAGCAAAAGACAAATTACTTTTGTTTTAAAAAAATTTTTTTAAGAACCCAGTTCAATATAGTATAGTTACCTGTCCTCCAACTTTTAGTATCTTAGATTTAGAAGGGAATTTAAAGATAATTTGGTTTTGGAACCTCATTATACAGTTAAGAAAACTGAGGCCTGTTGTTGTTGTTATGTGCCGTCGAGTCGGACCCAACTCATAGCAACCCCTCCTTGGGTTTCCGAGGCAGTATCTCTACGGAAATACATTGCCCAACCTTCCTTCCAAGGAGTGACTGGTGGGTTTGAACTGCCAGCCTTCTGGTTAGCAGTCAAGTCCCTTAGGCAGTACACTACCAGAGCTCGCACTGAGGCCTAGGGAAGTAAAGAATTGTTTGGGGCCATACAAGCTCTGCTAGATGAGCACCCTGTACCCTGCATCAGGGAACTTTTTATTTGATTGCAATGGAGGAGACCCCAGATTAAGGCTTGCATCCTTTTCCATTCTGTTTATCCATTTGGATTTTTTACTCAGCAAGTTACACATTTGAATTGACTTGCTACTGCATCTCACCTGCTTAAATGAAGGAGCATCTTCTTGAAGGACACCTTAAAAGCCTACTGCCAAAGGGGCAGGGAGGCCTCATCTTCTGACCTCCTCTAACCCCACAAGAGGAAGACAGAATTACCATCAGTAGCCCAAGGCTTATCCCTGCTAGGTCAGACATGCTGCCTCCCTCCAGCCCTTTCACCAACTCTGACACTAACCGTTCCTCCTGCAGCACCCACCCCCCTCTCCGCTGGGTTCAATAATTTGCTGCAGTGGCCACACAGAACTCACAGATTATGGGGGTTATTAGGGAAGCAACAGGCTACATACAGTTCAAGTTCAGGAACATGCTCAGTCTCTCTCAGCCCGCAGTCTCTCAGTCTCTCTCCCAGCAGTGTACATCTCTCAGTGTCTTTCTCTCAGCAATGCATGTCTCTCAGTGGCTTTTTCTCAGCAGTGCATGTCTCTTGGTGTCTCTTTCTCAGCAGCATGTGTCTCTCAGGAGCACATTCTTTCAGCAGCACGTCTTTCTCAGCCAGCAGTCAGAGAGACTCCCTCTGCCTCTAAGAGGGCTCCTTTTTGAACTTGGCAGAGTGGCCAGACTAACCAATCTCAACATCAGAATTCTATACACCTGAGAGAGAGTGAACTTCCCAGAAAATTACTTGGTGCTACACTGAAGCATAGTGGCTAAGGCACTTGACTGCTAACCAAAAGGCTGGCGGTCCAAACCCACCAGCCACTCCTCGGAAGGAAGATGGGGCAATCTACTTCCGTAGTGATACTGCCTTGGAAACCCAAGGAGGGGTCGCTATGGGTCGGGTTTGACTCGATAGCACATAACAACAACAACAACACACTCAACAGAAATACCACAGGTGGATAACTTTAACAATCAGGAGCTACTCAGTTGCTCATGGCAAATTCCACCATGGAGTTTACAAAGACTTATGGCTAGAAAAGCCACACTATGTAATTTACTACACCGGACCTACTCAGAGTGTTAATATTCATTGTGTAGAGCTTCACATTCTGCTACTGAAGTAAGAATTTCCATACTTTAGTTAGGAAAATGCTTTTTTCCCCCTACAGTTCCTGTTGCTTTTAGCCAAATCAGGCAGCACTCAGTCTGAACAACATCACTAAAACTTTCCCCTCAAAGTTAGTGTACCTGCCCCAGTCCAGAATGGAACCAGTAGATCTGGATTACTAATCAACCTTCAAAATGCACTGCTAAAAAAGACATTGTTAAGGAATTACTGATTCATGGATATCAAGATACCTACCTTAGATAACCAGTGGCATGCTAGTTCAGAGATCTGTTATAAAAGTATTCTAAGAGGGATGATCAATTAAATGTAAAATTTTCAAACTAAATAAAAGGAAAAAAAAAAACTGAAATTTAATGGCAAAACTTAATTTTGAACTTAGATTTAGCAGAAAATAAAATTTGCCTTGGAAGCCACCTGGCCCCAGAAATGTCTCTGATAATAAAAGTCACTTAATACATTTCCCATTTTGTCCTGTCTTCCCCTTTATAAGCTCCTTCCATTTGTTCTTTCAACAGGAATTTAAGTGCCTGGAGATGCAACAATGAACAAAATTGGCAAAAAGCTCTGCTATTATGAAGTTTACATTCTAATGAGAGAGGTAGACAATAAATATAATAAATGTATAAAGTATATAGTATGCTTAAAGATGGTAAGTTTATGGAAAACTGTATAGAAGAGGGTTAAAAAAAATAGAAGCAGCAAGATTATATAGGTTTGCCATTATAAGTAGAGTGGTCAGCACAGTCTTCACTGAGAAAGTATTATTTGAGCCTAGACTTAAAAGGAAGTGAGGGGAGGTACCATGTGGATATATAAGGGTATGCAGCGTTACTGCCAGAGGGAATAGCAGTTGCAGAGACCCCAGGCAGGAGTGTACCCAGTATGCTTGAGAACCAGTGAAGAGAGGGGTGTGGCTGGAGCAGATGAGCAAGAGGGTAAGATGACATAGACTTAATAAGTCATTCACTTTTGACCTGAGTGAGTGACTAGCTATTGTTGAATTTTGAACAGAACAGTGGTATGATTATACTTATATTTTTAAGAGCTATTCTGGCTGCTATTCTGAGAATATAAGGGGACATGAGTAGAAGCAGGAACATCAGACAGGAAGCAGTAATACAGAGAAAAACTGATGGTGGTTTAGACCAGAATGATACCAGACAGTAAAGATAACTGACAATATGTTCGGGGTCTATTTTGAAGATAGAACCAACAAGATTGGCTATTGGATTGATATAAGTTGAGAGAAACAGGGGCTAAGGTTGACACCAAGACATTTAGCCTGAGACAACTGAAAAGATGAAGTTTTCATTAACTGAGATAGTTTTCATTAACTGGGGAAGACATTGAGATGAATAGATTTAGTAGGGGAAGAACAGGGGTGTGGTTTTGGTTTTAGAAATGTTAACGGGAGTGCTACCTAGAAGTGAGGAAGGTGAGACGTCAGCTTGCTTTCTTTGGACACATCATCAGAACAGACCGAGTGCAAGAAAAGGACATCATGTTTGGTAGATGGTCATTGAAAACAAGGGTAACTCTCAGTGAGATGGATTGATACAGTAGCCACAACAGTGGACACAAACATGCCAACAACCATGATGATGGCACCGGCCTGGGCACCATTTCATTCTGTTAAAATAACATGAATTGGAGCCAACTTGATGGCAACTAACAAGAACGCATTTAATATTCTGACTGACATTCATGTGTTAAAGCCAAGAGGACAGTTGGACTTTGGAGTCTGGAGTTCAGATGAGAAGTCCAGGCTGCTTGTATAAACTTGGATTTCAGTAGAAATAAAGATTGTATTTAAAACCATGAGACACAGTGAGATCCCCAAGAGAATGAATGTAGACAGAGGGAAGGCTCAAGGACAGAGCCCAGGGGCTCTTCAAAGTTAAAAATGAGCAGAAGGGAGAATGAGCAAAGGAAATTGAGGAGTCCTAGCATTTGACTCTAGGAGCTCTGGTAGCATAGCGCATAAGGCACTTGACTGCTAACCAGAAGGCTGGAGGTTCAAACCCACCAGCCACTCCTAGGAAGGAAGATGGGACAATCTACTTCCATAGTGATACAGCCTCGGAAACCCAAGGAGGGGTCGCCATGAGTCAGGTCCGACTTGATGGCACACAACAATAGCAGCATTTGACTCTAAGAATTAAGTGCAGTTTTCCCCTTTCTTCAAAACAAAATCAAACAACACAGAGCAGTAAGTAGTTTTGTTGTTTCACCATTTTTCCTCAACTTGTATAGGGGTTATCTGTGAAATCTCCTTGGCCTTTTTATAAGAGAGCCATGCAGTTGGTATGGAGAGCTGATATCTCAGAGCATCCTCTGACATCTTTTGAAAAAGTCACCCCAAGCCACCTCTCTGCAAATCTCTTCAAGAGAGCTTTGAAGTTTGAGTGTCTGAAGACTGTTCTTATTATTACATCAGAGGAATTCTATTGATTATCCATGCTTACAAATGAGTTTTTTTTTTTTTTTTTTTTTCTAAAACTGGATTCACCTCTCAGTCCTCTTTGTGTTTCCGAATTTCCTCAGCTCTGTTACATCTTTGAAAATCTACCACTTCCATTTTAGTTAAGAAGAGGTTTTCTTTGACAGACCTTTATTTCTAGGTATAATTGTATTACTAAAATCTGATTTAGCTGTGTGATGGCTAGAATGGCAATTATAGACTTGGGATTTTAGAGCTCAAAGAAACTTTCAAGTCCATCTAGTTAGCCTTCTCATTTTAAGAATGACTAAGGCCTAGGGAGATCAATTGCCAGGCGCATCTGGCTATATTCCCAGTCCATGCCTGTTACACTGCCTTTGGTTGAATCTTTTAATCTTTGTATCTGTTATATATCTTATGTCATATATTGTTATGACAAATATTATAGCATGGTGGTTAAGAGTATAGACCCAGGAGCTAGACTCCCTGGGTTCAAACCCCAGCTCTGCCACTTAACTGCTTTGGATAAGTTACTTAACCTCTCTGCATCAGTATCCTCATCTCTAAAGTGGGGATAATGTGTTAATACATTTCACTTGTTAGAAGTAATTGAGATCCATTCAAATTATTTTCCAAATCTATAGTCTTCTAAGGAGCTCTGGTGGCATAGTGGATAAGGGACTTGAGTGCTAACCATGAAAGCAGTTCAAACCCACCAGCTGCTCTGCAAAAGGAAGATGGGCCGATCTACTTTTGTAAAGATTTACAGCTTCAGAAACCCAGCGGTGGTCACTGTGAATCGGAAACGGCTCAATGATAAGTGTTTTTTTTTTTTTTTCTTTTTAAGTAGGCTTCTAAGTCTGGTTGAAAATAAGGGTTTTTTTTTGGAAATTTTCATTGTTTTTACATTTTACAATTATTTATTAATTTGTCCTTAAAGAACAGTTTATTTGAAGAGTCAGAAAAATACCCAGATTCCCCTATAATTCCAGCATACGCCTTTTTCTGACACATACCTGAGGAATTTTGAGGAATAAGTTTTCATAGGGATTGCTGAAGTAGGGGGAAAGAGATGGATGGAAGGGAAAGAACAGTGATTAAAGTTTCAAATTTTGTTCATACTCAATGAGTACCTGATCAAACCAAGTCCCTACAAATTTCTTTGGCAAATTTCTGAGACTTTCATTTTCTGCCTAAATTACCCCCTTCATTTGTGCGCCGCTGCCTCCCGAATGGTCTGGTTTCATAGATCTTTGCTATTTGCCTCCACCCTCTTTCTTCAAATAAATAACAGCCCTTTTTCTTACTTGCTTTAAGTTTTTGCAGCTTTGCTTCTGGGTGTTTGCTGGATGTTTTCTCGTCTCACACGCAATATTTTTTAATCTTATAAAGCCCTTTTATCTGCTGGAAGGCATCCAGCTTTTTTTGTTTCCACTCTCCACCACTGGGCAGTATCTTTGCTGTTCTCCTTTTAGGTAAAATCCTAGGTCCGTTTTGCTTTCCCCTCTCTCTGGTGCCTGATTGCCTAATATGGTAAGGTATGTCCCAGACAAGACTGCGTTGTTGAGATAGAACAGCAGTTTGACTAAGTTTAAAGACTTGGTAGGTGAGCTATCGGAATTAGTTATTTATGTGGTAAGGTATCATTGTTATTTTTAATAATATACCTTATAAGAACCACAAGCCTCTTTTGTGTTTAACAATGAAAGGATAATAAAAAGATATTTTTTCTCCCTGTAATCTCTCTATCTTCAGGTAGATGAGGGAAAAAGGGCAGAGTAGTCAGTTTAACCCCAGAATAAAAATGCTTTTAAGGAGAAGTTTAAGAAATTGATAACCTGATAATGCTTATAAGGATATAAGAAGTAGAACTAGGTTTAATAAGCTATGGCTATTATGAGCAGTTGTTTTAGCCAGCCTCTAGGAATTGGCAGGCATTCCACATGTAGAAAAGCAAGTGTCCTAGATTTGTACAATTGATGACAATGGGCCGTCCCAAGGAGGAGAAATAGCAGCCAACCAGTTCTGTGTGGGGGAAGCAGCCTTTTATCTGGTGTATATTGAACAATCTTCTCTAATGGTTGACTCCACCTTGGCCTGGAAGGATCTTTCCTTTCACTGTACATTAGCTCTTGCTTTTGCAACTGCAGTTTCTTAAAATACTGCAGATTCTGATTTTCTATATATGGGTCGTACTTGTGTGTTGCTCTAGCCCAAGCTGTATAAACCATCTTAAGAACAAAGTTTCTTTTGGAATCTTCCTTTTAAGGTCTCTATTAATTTTGAGTCATGCTGTTGCCAAGGAAATCTCAGTAATCAAAGCTCACATATATTCCTTTGAGACCCTGTAATTTTTAAACGCACTGTCCCATTACATCAGTGAATTCTGCTTTAGTCAGAAATCTCTTAACAGATAGAATAAATAGCACTTCAAGGTATCTGTTTGGGCTTCTCTCAAACATCCTATCCAGAGATGCAGGTTTATCAGCTACTAAGGAAGGATAGTATAGTTAACCTCTTGACCCTTTTTTCTTCCTGTTTCTTTCTTCTCTTCCTTCCAGCTGCCTTCAAGATAATTAGTTTGTGTTAGCTACCTGTTGCCCTGTGTACTTTTGTTGGATGGACAGTGAAGAGCTTGAAATTCTGCTCAAATTTTTTTTCTATGGTAACAGAATGTAAGATATTTCATTATATAAAAAAATAGGTATAGAAAAGTATAAAGCAGTGGTTCTTATAAGCAGTAACATTTCAGGAGAGGGTTGTAAAAATGAATAAGGTACTTTCAGGGGTCACAGTGATGGAGATGTTCTACATACATTTAATAGTCGGGGGCTAAATTTCGTCCAATATCCCATATAACAGTAACAACAACAAAAATTTATTTTAGCTCACTTGACTTTTTGGTGTCTGACTGCACAGTCATAGAAGATGAAAACCTATTTTCTGAGTCTAAAACCAAACTTGATTTTACATATCAATTCTTTTTTTCCCCTAAAAGTGCAATTACCATGTAAATTGGAGGAAATTGTACCTAGTTTTACTCATCATTGATCCCAATGCCATTTGTATAATGACAACATTATACAATGCAGTCTTCAAATCTACATTTGACCTCTGCCTTTATAATGACCCTATAATTATAATGACTGCTAACCAGAAGGCTGGTGGTTCAAACCCACCAGCCACTCAGAAGGAAGGTTGGGCAATCACTACTTCCGTAGTGATACTGCCTGGGTGCCTCGGAAACCCAGTAAACAGGGGTCAGCAGTGAGGTTTTTTTTTTTTTATGATGGTCATAAGCCTTTGGCTAGTTTATTATGCCGTGTAATGTCATTGGGCTTAAGCATTTACACATAAAAACCCATATTTTATTATAAATTATTTCTTCTTCATATTGTATTACTAACTTTCTATGATTTTAGTTGAGTCTTATAGCTATGTATCAGGGTATAAAGGTGGGGTGTTAGAAAATATTTGTTATAAACAAGATATTGTTTCTGCTATAAAGAACGGGGGTGGAAATGCCTATTACCATTCAGACAAAATTAGTGTTAACATTCTTGTGAATTTCCTCTTGGTATTTTTCCAAAGCTTAAAAAAAAAAAAATTCAAGACCATATAATGACATTCTTAAGAAAAGGATCATTTTCAGTATGAGCAATTCTGGGACCCACCCCATCATTACCTTGATGAAATCTTGAGGCTGTCTTCAAAGCACTTGGGTTCAACTCTTTTATCAAAGTAGTCCATACTGTGATGGCTTTGATCATAGAGAACCTCCAGGAGTAATTGTTCCCCCTTGAGTCAGAGTATAAGTGTTACCTTGGTTACAAAAGTATACATTTCTTCTTTTGATAGCATGGCTGGAGAGCCTTAACCATGGCTTAGGCTTAGCTAATATCAGCGTTCTAGTCCCATGATTGAGGTAGAAAGCATAGTGTTGGATTTGCAGCTCCTTTTGAGCAAATAGAGTGGTTATGGATTTGCCCCAGCACAAATGTTGAGCTTGAGGCACTAACAGATGTTGCTCTTAAAAGTGTTGTTTTGGTAGTATCTGAAAGAAAGGGTAGTTTGTGTAAAAATGTAAAGATAAGTAATCACAATTTACCAGTTTTAATTTTTCTCTAGTCCATCTCAGTTTTCAATCAAGCAAGTTCAAGAATCAGATAGCAGCTGTTTAACAGCATGAGTTTCTTTCATAGAGAAACCATAGTTTTGCATCCCAGGTATCCTTTAATGTTGTTGTTATGTGCCATCAAGTTGGACCCGACTCATAGTGATCCGACTTTGGGTTTCCAAGGCGGTATCACTACAGAAGTAGATTGCCCAACGTTCCTTCCAAGGAGTGGCTGGTGGGTTTGAACCACCAGCCTTCTGGTTAGCAGTCAAGTGCCTTAGGCACTGCACTACCAGAGCTCCAGTATCCTTTAAAGGTACATAAATATTCACACAGGTGTGCCTTAACAGAGTGTGTGATTTTAAAAAGGCTTGACTTTTTTTATAATTAAATATGTGTTTACATTTTCTTACAACCTGAACTGTGACACCCTAAAATATGTTCATGTTATTGGCTACTGAGAGGAAATAAAGGATATTTTAAAAAAACCGCTGGCATATTAATACCTCAAAATAAATATTAATTATGGCCTTGGAGCCTGTGTTGTTGTGCTTAGCCACCATCGAATCAGCCTCTGACTCATGGTGACCCCACACACAGTGGAACAGAACACCACCCCATCTTGCGACTTCCCCATGATAGTTGACTGCTGTGATCCATATGTGGTAGCTGCACCAGAGAAAAGCATGAGAAAACACCCCTCACCCCATAAACAGGATGCACCTGAGAAAAACACCCCTCACCCCCCTCCTTGAAACAGGATGCACCTGAGAAAAACACCTCTCACCCCATAAACAAGATGCACTTGAGAAAAACACCCCTCCCCCATAAACAGGATATACCTGAGAAAAACACCCCTCACCCCCCCCTTGAAACAGGATGCACCTGAGAAAAACACCCCTCCCCCCCATAAACAAGATGCACCTGAGAAAAACACCCCTCCCCCATAAACAGGATGCACCTGAGGAAAACACCCCTCCCCCCCATAAACAGGATGCACCTGTGAAAAACACTGTCCTGAGTCTCTGAAATAAGGAGTTAAAAAAAACCATTTCCACGTGTCAGGAAGTGATTCTAACCTTTATAACTCTGGTCCCACGGGAGAATAAGGACTGCAGCCTAGGAGTGCACTTCAGCTCCTTGTAGTCGGTTAGCCTGAATAAAACCTTTCTTTAAAAACACGGACATTATAGTGGCTATTATTTTAATTGGAACCCATAATACATAGAGTTTTCATTGGGTGATTTGCAGAAGTAGATTGCCAGGCCTTTCTTCTTAGTTATATTAGTCTGGAAATTCTGCTGAAACCTGTTCAGCATCGTAGCAACACTCAAACCTTCACTGACAGACAAGGTAGTGGTGGCTGCAACATGAGGTGCATTGACTGAGACTTGAACCTAGGTCTCCTACATGGAAGGCGATATTGCTCTTGTTACGTTTCAGAAAATTTTTTTCAGGTAATAGAAGCTTTTAAGGGGAAGAAAAATAACTTGCTTGGATATCACCAAATAGAACATTTTATACTCTAAGATAGTATTGTACTTAGTAGTTGGGGGACTTTGAAAAGTGATATGCCAAGGTGGTGGATCATTGGCGTGTCTATTGTGACTTAATGCCGAGTTTCTTACTTCTCCAAATGTCTGGTATAGCGACTTGCTGGCTGTTGTGGAAGGGCCAGTGCTGTGCCTCTTCTGAGGCCCACAGAGAGGGAAAATGTTTAAGCTTATTCTCCAGCAGTATGTATTAAGGGAGGAACCATGGCAGCAGGCCAGCCGAGTCTTCATCTTTGGCACATAATGCTCTAGGTCGGGGTCAGCAAACCATTTTTTTTTTAAAGGATCAGATAGTAAATATTTTTGGCTCTGCAGGCCATATGGTCTGTGGCAAGTTCTACTGTTATAAAGGGGAAGTAGCCATAGACATTTATATAAACAAGTGATCATAGCTATATTCCAATAAAACTTTCTTTATAAAAACAGGCCAGTGAACCTGGATTTGGCCCTCAGGTCAGACCAGTATGCCAGCCCCTGCTCTAGGTTATTGATTCCTGAAGTGTTTGCTGATATCAGCGTGATTCCAAATGTCAGTTTTCCTTTCATCTAAGCAGTTCTCCAATAATATAGCATTTTTTCCAATTCCCCTGGTTCTTTAGCATCAGCAGTAGTTTAGGGGCAAGGGAGGTCATCTGTTTGGAGGGATATGTGTTCGTTGTTCTCTCTTGGAAAAGCATTAATGAGTTTTGGTCATGCTGTAGGAAACAAACTGTGAAGCTTCCTGAATGAAGGTGGAGGGCAGGGAGTGGGGAGTTGCCTCCATGTCATTTTAAATGCAGTTTCTCTGTTCTGTTTTCAGCTCATTATCCTTTGAGGAGAATGTCTAAAATGGTTTTTCAGTGTGGCCCTATCTGTTTTTCTCACCTGATCTTATCCCTTCTCACAAAGACCTCTCTTTGAGGTTAGCTAAGTTTGCAGATTTGAGGATATGTAATCAAAGACATTTGAGAAATTCAGCTTTTTGTAGATGATGACCATAAAAGTCAGTTTGCCTTTAAGGCTCACAGATTCCTGTATGAATGTCTGTCAGAAAACTGTTAATTGCTGTCCTTCACTTTAATTGCTGGTTGTCATTTGAATTCCTTAGTCAGGAGTAGCTTTTGGAATTTATTAGTCTTCTTGCCTTGTCAACTTTCAGTCTACTGAATATATGCAGGAGAACTTTTGTGGGGTTTGCAGAGGGAGTGACAGAAATTTTCAAAGCTTTGACTCTGTGTTTACTTGAAATAATAGGTAAGAGGAGTGGATTTTTGGAAAGAAAAACTCAAATTTTGATTCTTCGACAACTTTAAGAAAAAAATAATGGAAACTAACATTAATATGTCATAGTAAGATTTATAGCAGGAGTAGAAATTGAGTGTGGGTTGACAGAATTTATTTCCTAAGTAAACAAAGCCAGATCCTTTCTGGAGAATCAGACTTCATATTGTTTGAGAAGGCCTCTCTTAGGTCACTGGCTCTATATAGTGCTCTGGAATAAAACTAATGAAATATTATTAGGGCAACTTTTAAATCTTTTATAGAGTCCTTGACTTAGAGTGAAGGGCAAGTTTGGATACTGATAGCCAGCAAACCAAGCCATTTTCAATGATGATGACCTAATAAGTAAAGCTTCTATAATAGTCTTCCTCAGACTTGTCAGTAAGAATTACTGGAGTCGATTGTTTATGATACAGATTTTCAGTTGTGTGTCAACTTGGCTGGGCCTGGTTGAGTGGCTGGGCAGCTGGTGGTAGTTATTCCCCATGATGAGACTGGCAATCAACTCCATGGTGGGATCT
>NW_006921662.1:9803410-9806734 GCF_000298275.1 Orycteropus afer afer
GGACTGTGCCTTTTTACTTGTCAACCTTGGGGCTTCTCAACCTCAGCAGCCAGCAGTTGTCTGAGTGAAGAAACGCCTGTAGCTCCAGTGGGCCAGGAACAGGAGGCAGAGCTGGACTCCAAGGTTGAGGGGCTTTCACCCAGCCCCTGGAGCCTGGCACTTTGAACTTGGACTTAAAGCCTCCAAATTGTAAGAATAAACTCCAGTTTGTTAAGGCCATCCCATTTGTGGTTTATTCTTGTCAGAGTGGTACTAGGTAACTAGAACACCTGGAGACTCTGATTTAGAAGAGGAGATGTGGAAGGCCAAGGTCCTGGGAATCTATATTATAAAAGTCCTCCAGATGATGATTCTCAGCAGGCAAGTTTGACAAACACTGTTTCTACAGCATCTAGGGATTGCTGACATCTCAGGCAGGTCATCATTAAAGAGTAGGATTAACTATGGCACACTGATGGAGCTAGTCAACCCTTACTCTGTCCCCTCCAGAAATGCACATTTAACCCACTGAAGACCAAAGTCTCAAAGTTCTTTTAGGGCAGTCTGACTCCATCTGGGAACAGCATGCATTTGTTCAACCAACAAATATTTATTGATCATTGATTACCCACTGTGTGCCACGCACTGTGCACTAAGGATACAGAAATACATAAGATAGACAAAGCCCCTGCCTCTCCTAGTACTCCCATTTAATAGAATAGGAGATACTTACATTCAGCATCTAAGTTGAGATGTCAGGTAGACAGTTGAACATAGGCTATTAGAACTAGAGATGACTTGGGAGTCATTGTCTGGAAGATGGTATTTGGAGCCAGAAAACTGGGTGAAATCACCCAAGGAAAAAGTATGATTAAAGAAGACAAAAAGCTACCTGTGACTAAAACCTAGATTACTCCAAGGCTGGCCAAAGGTAGGAGCAGGAGTATTTCTTCCACTGTAATGGGAGGATATATACAGATAAATTGGTGAATCTGGTGCTGGGAAAATGAGATACTTTTGATCTGGCTAATTATCTCACACACACACACACACACACACACACACACACACCCTTTCCATATCTAGAGAGCACTTAGAGTTAGAGCCTGCTGGAGTCCAGATGAAAAATAATGAACAAGGGTGCTTATAGTAGGTATAGACTGAAAGGGAGATACTTAAGAAATATAAAAACTCAGTAGGATTTGTTATTTAACTGGATATAGAAGAGGAAGCCTAAAGAAGAGCCTAGGATAGTTGAGAGGCTGCATGGATTGATAGACACAATATTGGATTTGGAGCCAGAAGACCTACGTTCAAAGCTGGTTCAAAATCTTATTAGCTGTGTGGTTTTGGAAGAGTAATTTAACTTTTCTGAACTTCAGTTCTTTAATCTGTAAAAAATGAGATTATTATCCCTACCTCATATGCTTAATATAAGGAACAGCAGTAATAATGTATTTAAAGTGATTAGCCCAGTTCCTGGCTTTAGTAATGACTGCAAGCTAGTAGTATGATGGTACTTCACCACCTTTTTTTTTTTTTTTTCCATTGTGATTTGGGTGAAAGTTTACAGAGCAAATTCACGTTCCATGTAACAGTTCATACACATTTTGTTTCATGACATTGACTGCAATTCCCATAATGTAACAGCTCCCTTCCCTCTTCCTTCCTCTGGTTATCCATTCCCTGTGTCCTTCTTTCCTAAGCATTTTTTGCCCTCTGAGCTATCTCCCTGGGCAAATACTGCCCTCTGGTCTACTATGGGTGATTGTTCTAAGTAGTGTACCGTACCTGCCTGGTGTAAATGTTCACCTTATACGCCTATCTATTATCAGCCTTTTTTTTTTTTTTTTTTAATCCTTTCTCTGTCTTTCAACTTTCACACATGTTATTTCTATTCCTTGGAATGCTCTTCTCTCTTTACTGCCTCTTTTTCTCCCCACTCCATTTTTGGGCACATATTGCTGTTTAAGGTTAGGCCCCACCTGCTTCAGGAAACTGTTCTTTGATCCCTTTCCAGATCTGGTTATGTTTCCATTGGTACATTGAACTTAATCATTAATACACAGCACTAATCATACTACTATGTTGTATTGCAATGAAATAAAATTCCTTGAAGGCAGGGTCTGTTTCTTATTCATTATTTTATCCCTAGCATCTAGCAGAATATCTAGTTTTCTATTAATATTTGTAGAGCAATTACATGTACAGCATTAATATTTCTCATTATGATGACTTCATAGATTATATCCCACTAATGAGATTGGGAAATCAGAAGGATGAACACGTTTGGGAATGAAGATACCGTAATGCTTTTGCTTCTGGGCGTGCAAACACAGGAAAGTAAATGTTCTACAGTTGGATACATGGACCTGAAATATGTGGAATTCCCAGGCTGGAAATCAAGATTTGGAAGTCATCAGCCTGCTGGCGACAGTTTCAAGTATGAAGAGGATGGTATTTTCCAAGAATAACTTGTAGAGCAGTGGTTCTCAGCCTTCATTATTCCCAGTATTCTGATGGATGTGGTGCACTCACATGAGGTAACTGAGATTCAGTGTCACAATGATTCTGAAGCAGGAGCAGGAAGAAGGAGCACATTCCTCAAGGAGGCCTATCAGAATGTTTGTGGATTGTGCTAAGGACCACTGCTGTGAAAAAGAGAATAATAGTGTAGAACAGAGCCCAAGGGTACACAAGTGTAAGGGACAGGCAGGGGAGGAGTGGTACCCATGAAAGAAATCAATAAGGAAATGGTCAGAGAAGTAAGAGGAAGAGCCAGAAAAGAATAATGTTCTACCAAACAAGGGAGTGAAAAGTTTCAAGGACACTAAGTGACAGACAGTTAACTTCATATAGTTCAAGCAAAAAGGCTGTTTAACTGGGAAATCTGTTTAGTGATCCTAGCCTGGCTTCACACGTAGCTAAATCCAGGCAGCTGGAACTTTATCATCAGAACTCTGCCTTCTTTGTGTGCTCAAAGAGGTAGAAAGACCTTCTCTATCCCAGGGTCCATATATCACATTTCACAGGGGGATGGTGATTGGGTCAGATGAACTTCCGTGAACCAATTTATGTGGCCAGATATGAGGTGGGACTGAGCTAGGGAGACAGGGAAGCATAGTTAAGAACCTGAATTCAGAAGCCAGGTTATGTGGGTTCAAATCCCTGTTCTTTTACTTTATAAACTTAAGCGAATTACCTAACCTTCCTATGCCTCAGTTACCTCAACTCTAAAATGGGAGAAGTAATAGAGCCTATCACATAGGTCATTTCTTTAAATGAGATAACACATTTAAAGTGGACAGACCGAGTAGTTGATCCTGCGGGCTTGGGACCATAGTC
>NW_006921662.1:9807370-9814505 GCF_000298275.1 Orycteropus afer afer
CATTGTGGTAAACTGTGGTCAATGACATGAGACAAAGTGTATGTGAACTGCTGTATAGAAAGTGAATTTGCTCTGTAAATCTTCACCCAAATCACAATAAATCAAATAAATAAATAAATAAAGTGGACAGAAAAGTGTCTTGCCGGTAATCAGTACTCAATAAATGTTAGGCACCATGGGTAATGATAAAGGTAATGACAGCTGTGATCATGATGCAGAAGAAAAAGAACAGTAACAACAACCCACCCCAGGTGGTGAGGATGGGGTTAGGTTAACTACATAGAATATACTCCCCACAGGAAATAAACATTCTGTTACCAAAAGAAGAGAAAGTGAAGAGAAGGTGGCTAGGACAAATCCTAGCTACCACAATCCTCTGAAATCTTACCCTCTGAATTTAGCAATACAGAGACGTTGCTTATTATATGACAGCAGTTTGAGTGGGGTGCTTCAAAGGAATGATACCTTCTCCTTGTAACTCATCTGCATTTAAGTTTTGATTAATTTTCTGGGGGTTCATAGCCTCTGGTTAGTAGCCATTTGTTTTGTGGGCAGAAGTCCACGATAGTTTGTCATGAAAATAAATAAATAAAATTCTCATAAGAGCCTGAAGAGTTCAAACACATCTAATCACTATATTGTTTGGAAAATTGTGGTGACTTTAATTCCATGCTTTGCTCTGAATTGTTTCTCCACAAACAATCCTTCCACATTGCTGCTTTCTCCCCCTTGTCAAGAACAGACGGTAGATCAACATTCTTGCCTTTTTCCTGCAAACATATTCTGAAGGAATGAAATGCAAATATCCTTCTATCTCAGAGGAGTATTCTCCACATGTTATGCTAAGTTATAAACGGAGTTAGTTGTTGAATTAGTGAGATGTGATGGTTAGTCATAATCATTTTTTCATTAATGTAATGTTGCCTCTGACCTACCTTGTTTTCCCCAACCGTGTTTCTGCCTTTTCTATGTTTAGCTTACTTGTTTACAAAAAAAAATTCAGGAGAAAGATGAATCTGAGATTGGCAAGGTTCTGCTAATGAGCCATTCCCAGATAATCTTAGTTGAAGAAGTTTCCATGGAATACAGTTGTAGATAACAGCCCTCAGAGTTTCTGGCTTAATCTGGAATGGCTTTGTAAAAGAAAAATTTTACAAGAATAATTATGGGAACCTTTTCTCTCTAGTTTTTCCCCTCCCCAATTACATCATCACCCTAGAAACATATCACAAACAAAACTATGCAACAGAGAAGTATAAAGAAAAAGTCAAGAACTGAGAGTTCTAGCCTCCAAGTTTACCATTAGGAAGAACAAAGTGAAGTATACCAGTCTTGCTCTTTGATAAAGCTGTTTCCATAAAAAGAAAAGAGACCTCTGGTGGCCTAGTGCTTAAGGCATTTGACTGCTAACCAGAAGGCTGGCTGTTCAGACCCACCAGCCACTGTGTGGAAGGAAGACAGGGCAATCTACTTCTGTAGAGATACTGCCTCAGAAACCCAAGGATGGGTCGCTATGATACGAATCAACTTGACGGCAGTGAGGTTTTTTTTTTTTCCCCCTCTCTATTCAGAGAGAAAATTTGTTCCAGAATTTCCTAAAAAAAAAATTTTTAACTGTAAGTTGCAACTGAACTTAAAGGGCTAAATTTTATTTGGATAGGAATGATTAATATAATACTACCTATATCAAAATAGGCAGCTAGTTAACAAACATAAGGGAAAATTCAACATCTCTAGTATTCACTATTATAAATTAAAAATATAATGAAGTAGGATTTTTTGTAACCAACCAGAATACACAAGGACTTTGAAAAGATAATGCCCAGTTCAGATGAGAATATAATGAAATGAGCCATCTCATGTTTTACCGTTGTGAATAGCAGATTAATACTATCAAAAGTCTCATATTGATCTAGAATGTCTACTTGCAGAAATCTATTGCTAGGAAGCAGATTCCAGGGACAATGAGTCAATCCATCTCCAGTTGAGATGTTTCAACAAATGAGTGCAATCCAGGAAGTGCTCTTGTCTATGCCAAGAAATTTGGAAGACAACTACCTTGCCAATAGACTGGAAGAGATCCATATTGGTGCCCATTCCAGAGAAAAATGATCCAACCAGATGCAGAAATAACCAAACAATATCATTAATATCACATGCAAGTAAAATTATGCTGAAAATAATTCAAAAATAGTTGCAGCAGTACATTATCAGGGAACTGCCAGAAATCCAAGCCAGATTAAGAAGAGGACATGGAATGAGGGCTATCATTGCTGACATCAGATGAATCTTGGGTAAACATAAATACCAGAAAGGTGTTTACCTATGTTTTCTTGATTATGCAAAGGCATTCAGCTATGTAGATCAAAAGAAATTATGGATAACATTGCAAAAAATGGGAATTCCAGAACAACTTAATTATGCTTACCTAGAACCTGTACATAGATAGCTGTTCAAATAACAAGGAGATATTCAAACCAAAACTCAACTGCTGCCAAGTCGAATCCGACTCATAGCGACCCTTCCTTGGGTTTCCGAGGTTGTATTTCTGCGGAAGTAGATTGCCCAGCCTTCCTTCTGAGGAGTGGCTGGTGGGTTTGAACCACCAGCCTTCTGGTTAGCAGTCAAATGCCTTAGGCACTACATCACCAGAGCTCCCAAGGAGATACTGCATGGTTTAAAAATCACGAAAGGTATGTATTAGAGTTGTATCCTTTCACCATACTTATTAAGTCTATATGCTGAGCAAATAATCTGAGAAGCTGGAAGCTGGACTGTATGAAAAAGAACATGACATCAGGATTAGGGGAAGACTCGTCAGCAACCTGAGATATGCAGATGATGCAACAACCTTGCTTGCTGAAAACAAAGAGGACTTAAAGCACTTACTGATGAAAAGTGAAGACTGCAGCCTTCAGTATTTAACTCAAAGAAAACAAAAATACTGATAACTGGACCAATAAGCAATAACTGGTAAATGGAGAAAAGATTCGGGTTGTCAGAAATTTCATTTTACTTTGCTCCAAAGTCAATGCTCATGGTAGTAGCAGTCAGGAAATCAGATGACATTGGATTGGACAGATCTGCTGCAAAGGACCTCTTTAAAATGTTAAAAAGCACAGATGTCACCTTGAGGACTAGGGTACACCTTACCAAGCCATAATATTATCAGTCACCTTGTGCATGAGAAAGCTGGACAATGAATAAAGAATACCAAAGAAGAATTGATGCATTTGGATTATAGTGTTGGTGAACAATATTGAAAATACCATGGACTGGCAGAAGAATGAAAAAATCTGTCTTGGAAGAAGTACAGCCAGAATGATGTGTAGAAATGAGGATAGTGAGACTTTGTATCGTGTACTTTGGACATGTTATCACAAGGGACCAGTTCCTGGAGAAGGACATTGTGCTTGCTAAAGTAGAGGGTCAGCAAAAAAGACAAAGTGCCTCAAGGAGTTGGGTTGACACAGCAGCTGCAACAGTGGACTCAAACATAGTTAACAAATGTGAGGATGCAATAGGACCATCTGCTTGAGCATTTTATTCTGTTGTGCATGGTGTCTCTATGAATCAGAACCGACTTGATGCTACCTAATAACATTTCTAGGAAAAAATCCTGTCTCTCTATATATATATGTTTAAAAGAGCTTTATGCAGAGAGATTTTCATCATGTTGCTACTGTTCTTGTTTGCCATCAAGTTGATTCTGTCTCATAGTAACCTGATGGATAGAGTAGAACTGCCCTTTAGGGTTTCCTGTGCCAGTCTTTACAGGAGCAGATTGCCAGGTCTTTTCTCCCACAGAGTAGTTGATGGGTTCAAACTGTCACCTTTTGATTAGCAACCAAGTGCTTAAACATAGGTTGTGTTTCATACACACACACATACACAGCTCTGATACATTTATAAGGTCTCTGGGAGGCACAATTTGTGCTCCACTATTGCCCTAAAGGTTGGCAGTTTGAACCCACTCTTCAACGCTGTGGAAAAAAGGCCTAATGATCTGCTTCTGTAAAGATTACAGCCAAGAAAACCCTATGGAACAGTTCTACTCCATAACACATGGAGTAGATGTGAGTTAAAATAGACTCAATAGCAATGGGTTTTTTGTTTAGATACATTTATTCATTCAACAAGTACCTGAATGCCTACTATGTGGAACACTGTTTGTCAGACACCAGTGAACCAAGTAGACTTAGTCCATTTAAGCTATTTATAATAGTGGAAAAATTGGAAATAACCTAAATGTCCAAAATTCTGGCAGTAGTTTAGTAAACTATGATTCATCCCTGCAATGGAATGCTATGAATCATAGTTTAGTTTGCCATTTCCTGACTACTAGCTATTTAGGAGTAAGTTCCTTGGAATAGAATGAGTGTTAGCCACTTAAAAATGAGCTATAAGAATAATGCAACAACTTGGATAAATGCTTATAATACAACATTACTAAATGAACTAGGTGCAAAATTATATATGTAGTATGATTACAACTCTGAGGGACTTAGGCACTATGCCACCAGAGCTCCCGGAGAATACCACCAATGTGTTAACAGTGATTGTGTTACTCTGGTGAGATCAAATGTGACTATTTTTTATACTTTTCTTTATTTTCCAAATTTTTTTCTTAACCTGTGTGCAGTGAATTACTTGGATGGCTTTTCTAGCCATGGTCTTTGTGACTCCCACCAGATTACTGTGTGGAACTCTGCAAATGTGATGTGCTGGTTACCCACCAAGGGGACTGGATAGCTTGCTGATAATGTAATAAGGTACATGGCACCCTTGTGGAGGTGGGACCATGCAAATGTGGTGTATGGAGCCCTAACGTGTGATTGGTTAGTTTTGTTACTCTGCTAGGCTCCCTTAAAATGAGCCTTTCTAGAGCCAGAAGGGGGGAATCTCACTGCCATCAAAAGAGAAGAGCCAGAGGTAGAGTAGAGCATGTCCTTGGACCCTGCGCTGGACCTGCTTGGCAGAGAGAAGGTTGAGATGACTGCTGAGACACCACAGAAGAACCAAGAGATACGAGATAGAGCTGTGGGCTTTCCAGCCCACAGAGTGAGAAAGCTGAGTGCCTTTGGGTAGGTGGCTTGCTGGTGGGGTGGGGTACACCTACCTGCAGAGCTCAAAGATCTTTGTAACACTTGCCTGAGCAGGGCAGAGAAAAGGGTCAGAGAGGCGTGCCTGAGGGCGTAACAGAAGGGAGGCTATCTTGGTCAAAGAACTGTATCCTGGGAATGTTTCTGAAGCTGAATCGTAGCCTGTTAACTTCCCTAATAAACTCTATTATTGTGAGTATTGCCTGTGAGGTCTGTGTGGCCATCACAACAGATTATTGAACCCAGCAGAGCAGTAGCGAGTGCAGTGAGAGGGACTGTTGGTATCATATAACATGGTAAAAAGGTTGGAGGGTGGCAGCATGTCTGGCCTCATTGGAATCAGCCTTGGGCTGCTGATGGTGATTCTTTCCCCCTCGAGAAGTTAGAGTGGGTCAGAAGATGCCACCTCCATACCATTTTTGCAGAATCTTGTTACTTGTTATTTTTTATTTTCCCTTAAATTCTTGGGTAAGATGAATTTACAAAAAGTGAAGGCTTGCATGAAAGTGAAGACTGCTCAGTGGCTTTTTGTGAATCGAATGGGAATCTAGTTAGAGAGCTTTACGCCTCTCTTTGGATTGTTTGCCTTTTTCAGCAGTGGTGGGAGAATTGAATAATGGACAGCTGTCTGCTGGACACCCACCCCTAATATGGTCTATATTCACAGGTATTGCGATGTAAATGCAGTGTACTGTGCCTCATATATAACAATGTAGATGATGCCTTCAATTAATGATATTTTCTAGAAAATGATGTCTTTAGGATTGTGACTACCTGTGTACTACCTCTTCATCCTTCAGAGCTATAAATAAAATCTGAATCAGCTTGGTTTTACTGCATTGTGATGATACTACACAGTTAATTGTATAAATTCACACCGTGAACCATAGTCAAAGCTCTGAGAAGCTCTAGGATTTATTCTTGAGTTTTCCTTTCCACTTCAATCCAAATTTTTTATTCTTCATTCTTAGTTTTCCAACTTGTCCTTGGAGGCTATTCCTTCCTCATTCTCTTCCCTATATTTCCGCCTACATGAAATTTCTAATTGAACAGACTTTACAGTGTAAAGACTTGACTTTACAGGATCAGAGCTCCCACATCCTGTAATTTTGCTGCATGCTGCTTAGTATTGCCCCTATCTATGCTTTGATCTCATCAGTTTGAGATTTATTTTTGTTGTCTCCTCAGCTATCAGAGACAGGCATATTTGTAGAAAATACAATATCTTATCCTTTGTTGTGTCTGGGACTTGTGTGTAGGATTTTTGTTTTGGTCTAGATTAGTTTGCTTTTTTCTATTTAAAACTTAGATTGTGTCTACACCCCCACACAATCCTCATCCAGCTGCCAGGCATCACTAGGCTGTTCCTTTGCAGGGTGGTAATCAAACAAAACCAGGCATCTGGTGATTCTGACTTCATTTGATTTGAAGACTGATTTCAGGAATGTGTGGTTTTCTTCTTTACCTGGCATGTTATTTACTCAGGACACTGAAGAATGGAGTACTCGGCCTACTTATAAAGTACCAAACTGTTGAGGTCACAGAAAATTATTTCTGGAAGGCACCTTTTAGAGATCATCTTAGCCCTACACTATATTTTACAGATGAAAAACCTGGGGCACAAAAATGGAATATGCCTTATCCTAAGCTATTCAATGACTTAGTGGCAGAGAATGAGCTAGAACAATTTTGAATTCCTTGTCTAGCATTTTTTCCACTACACTGATGGCTGCCTTCCAGCTACATGGGAGCAGGTTGGTACTTATTATAGGACTATGCTGGCTACAGTGGCTCTTCCTGGTGCTGTGGAAAGCACCCACTGCTTTTGTTAAGTCTGATTCCATTTATGGGAAAAAGCTGTAGAGTTTTCACACAAGGCTTACAATAAAGTACACTGCTGTCTGAAATTTCTTAACTTTTAAAAGTTATCTTCTCAGGTGGGGACCAGGTTTGCTGGTCCAATGGAGCCTGGTGTAACCACTGAGACTATGGCCCCTAGCTGCCCTTCAGGTCTGGAATTGAACCCACAACTG
>NW_006921662.1:9815184-9819798 GCF_000298275.1 Orycteropus afer afer
AAGTCTCTTTGGGCCAATACTGGACAGCAAAGCCATATAGTACGGGAGCTATGACTAGATACAGGAACTTAGGGCATGAATCTAGAAACCAGAAACATACTGTTCTTTCTGCAAATGGGGCTGGATTAGTTCATCTTGTCCCAACGCTGTCACAGCTAGAAGTAAGCTCCTTGCTTCTGACTAAAGTAGGGAAGGGCAGGCAGAAGCAAAGCAGCACAGGCACCTGAACTCAGGCCCAAACCCCTTTTGAGATCACAGAGTTCTAGAACTGTGCTACCTAGAAGGGGAGAAAATCCAGAACTACCAACTTAAGGTCTAGTTTAAGGCAGGCAACTTAAAACTATACTGCAGGGACAAGGTACTCACATATAAAACAATCATAGACATTGAGTGCTCAAAAATAATACAAAGAATCTCATGAAATTTAAAACAGTGAAAAGCAGTCAGGGAACACAACAAATGAGAGAATAATAGCAGAATAATCAGAAGAAGGTTTAAAAATATGTTAAAATTCTCAACATACAAAGTTAAAACCAAAAAACCAAACTCACTGCCATTGAGTCAATTCTGAGTTATAGCAACCCCTATTGGGTTTCTGAGGCTATAAATCTCCACAGAAGCAGATAGCCCCGTCTTCCTTCCACAGAGCATCTGGTTTGTTTAAACCTCCATCTTTCTGGTTAACAGTCAAATGTCTTAGGCATTATGCCACCAGAGCTCCTTTACAAAGAACTTAGCATCCACAAAATAAGAATAACAGATAATGAAGCAAGAACAGAAAGGTGTGAGAAAGAACTGGTTAGAAATCTTGGAAATTGCCTTCTAGTAAGATGAAGGAATAGGCAGACAAGCTACACAGACCCTCTTCAACAAAGAAAAGAGAAACCAATTGACAGAGATACAGAAAATACTCCTAGAGCCCTGAGCTTTGAAAGGAAGTCTACAGAAGTGGATTAGGGACCAACTAGTGAAAAACCTGAATGAAAACAGTGAGTATGGAAATGGTCAGAGAATTGGACTGTCAGCTACTCTGATGGGACCAACAGCCTGAATATTTCCAAGTGGTTTTGAGACCTGAGAATTGATCTAAAGATCAGCCCTGATTGCCAATGGCTGCAGGGACAACTGTGCTGGTGGCCCATGACTAGGAAAAGAAACAGCAAGGAGGGAGACAACCTGAGCTATGGACTTTCGGCTGTCCAGAGGGTGCAGCCATTTTGATTGTTTACAAGTGGCAGCCATTTTGGATATTTAAAGTGACCGAGGGTGCAGCCATTTTGAATGTTTTCAAGCAGTAGCCATATTGGATATCAGAAGTGACTGAGGTTGCAGTAATTTTGATTGTTTACAACCGACTGCCATTTTGGATATTTAAAATGACCGAGGACACAGCCATTTTGAATGTTTCCAAGCGGTGGCCGTTTTGGATATTTAAAGTGACAGCATTCTCATTCGGATTCCAGGGACCTAAGAATAGGCTCCATTTGCCAAGGATGGCAGGGACATATGGGAGGCAGACAACAGGAAAGGAGACAGATGGTGAGTGTACAAGTGCTGCCAACTAGCGAATAGAGGAGCACAGCACAGTATCCTGCTTACGTAGATAACATACAAAGAAAACGAAAATCGTGGGCAAGTCACTCCAACATACAATCACCAATTAAATATAAACACAAAAACGTCACAATGCCTCAGAGACAACAGAGCATCACAGTCCACACAAAAAAGCAAGATAAAGCAGGAGAATAGAATACAGACCCAAAACACATCCCTGAGGAAGAGGCAGCATTGGAACCTCCCTGATACGGAATTCAAAAGAATTATACTTAGGTATCTGCAACGAATTGAGAGACAGATCAAGGAAAACACTGACAAAACTGAGGAAAATACAGACAAAACCCTAGAACAATTTCAAAAGACAGTACAAGAACAAAATGACAAAATAAATGAAAAATTAGAAATGATACAAAATCTACACATAGAAATCCAGAACATTAATACTAAATTTTCAGAAATAGATAACACATTGAAAGGGCAAAGGAATAGAATTGAATCAATGGAAGACAGAATTAGTGAGATTGATGGCAAATACCTCAATACTTCTTTGGAAAGGGGCCAATCAGAAAAAAGATCAAAACAAAATGAAGAAAGCCTAAGGTTCATGTGGGATACCATCAAAAGGAATAACCTATCATGTAATTGGAATTCCAGAACAGGTAGAGACAAATAAAACAACAGAAAAATTTGTCAAAGATTTGTTGGAAGAGAATTTCCGTGTTATGATGAAAGATAAGAATATATCTATTCAAGAAGTCCAATGAACCCCAAATAGGATAGACCCCAAAAGAAAATCACTGAGACATATCATCATCAAACTCACCAAAACCAAAGATAAAAAAGAATCCCGAAAGCAGCACAGGAAAACCAAAAGTTACCTACAGGGGCAACCAATAAGACTAAGCTCGATTTCTCAGCAGAAACCATGCTGACGAGAAAACAATAGGAAGATATATAAAACACTGAAAGAGAAAAATTTCCAACCAAGAATTATGTACCCAGCAAAATTGTCCCTCAAATATGATGGTGAAATTAGATTTCCAGATAAGCAGAAATTAAGGGAATTTGTTAAAACCAGATCAACCTTACAAGAGATGTTAAAGTGAGTCCTTTGGATGGAGAACCAACAACAGCAAACAACAGTTGACCATTAACATACATGATGACAAAGCAGCCCAGTTATACAAGTATCCAGAGTAGATAATCCTACAAGATTGTAAACAGAAACCAGAGGCATCAATTGGCAAATGAGGAAAACTACAAACCAAAAAGAGAGGGGGAAAATGATGTAGTTATAGAACTTCTAAATGGTAGGGAAGTCAAGACAACTACAAGATTGAAAAGACTTCTAAACTTGGGAAGAAAATTGTACATCACAGGGTAACCTCAAAGAAAAATAATGAACCTTCACATCAAAATCAAAAAGAGGACCAGCACATATATTTAGCAAATACTAAAACAGTAGCAGGGAGCTCTGGTAGCGTAGTGCATAAGGCACTGACTGCTAACCAGAAGGCTGGCAGTTCAAACCCACCAGCTACTCCTCAGAAGGAAGATGGGGCAATCTACGTCCGTAGTGATACTGCCTCGGAAACCCAAGGAGGGATCGCTATGAGTTGGGTCCGACTCAACGGCACATGACAATAACAACATAACAAAACAGTAGCAATGAAGGAAGTGATAACACAATTCATAAACAAAATGAGCTCAGCACAGAAAATTATATGGAACAAAGAAATCAACACCACGAAAAAGCATATAACCAAATGACAGCAACAAATTCATACTTGTCGATAATTACATATCTGACAAGGGACTTACATCTAAAATTTATAGAAAACTCCAACACCTCAACGACAAAGAGATTAATGATCCAATTAAAAAATGGGCAGAAGACATGAATAGACACTTCACCAAAGAGGATAGTCAGGCAGCCAGAAAATACATGAAGAAATGCTCATGATCATTAGCCATCAGAGAGATACAAATCAAAACAACAATGAGATACCATTTCACCTCCGCACTTATGGCAAAGTTCAACAAGACAGAAAATAACAAATGCTGGCGAGGATGTGGAGAGATAGGGACTCTCATCCACTGCTGGTGGGACTGTAAAATGATACAACCACTGTGGAAAACGGTATAGCGATTCCTTGAAAAGCTGGAATTAGAAATACCATTTGGCCCAGCCATTACTAGGTATATATCCTGAAGAAGTGAGAGCCAGGACAAGAACAGATATATGCTTACCCATGTTCATTGCAGCACTATTTACAATAGCAAAAAGATAAAACAATCTATGTGCACATCAACAGAAGAATGGGTAACCAAACTATGGTACATACACACAATGGAATACTGTGTAACACTAAAGAATAAAGTAGAATCTGCAAAACACCACATAACATGGATGAACTTGGAGGACATTATGCTGAGTGAATAAGTCAAACACAGAAGGACAAATATAATATTAGTTCATGATTATAAAAAGTCAAGGAAAGGTTTATATATGGAAGGAAAGTTTCTTTGTTGGTTACCAGGGGTGGGAGGGGAGGGGAGGGAACACTGCAAAAAATATGTATATATATAGTGACCCATGTCACTTTAGTTTTGTGTATTTCACTGTACATAAATTATATTTCTATCCTGGATAGAGAGAAAGAACAATGTGGAACAAAACTCAAAATCATTTGGGAGAAAATAAAAAGGTGGGAGAGGGGACCAGGTTTGCTTGTCTGATAGAGCCTGTTGGAACCCCTGAGACTATGGCCCCTAGCTGCCCTTTAGGTCTGGAATTGAACCCACACCTCTGGCTTCCAGCCAAACAAAAGACAGGCATATGAGTTGAACATTTACCTGAGGTGGATACACTCCTTGGAGAGAACAACATGAGAGAAAGATGGGCTGTTTATGCACAGGGAGACAGCTCAGGGGACAGGAGGGCATGGAGGGATGGACATAGGGAAGAGGTAACTATGGGGAGGAAGTGGGAGGGGAGCTGTTGCATTGTGGTAAACTGTGGTCAATGACATGAGACAAAGTGTATGTGAATTTCTG
>NW_006921662.1:9820613-9827488 GCF_000298275.1 Orycteropus afer afer
CCTTCTGGTTAGCAGTCAAGTGCCTTAGGCACTATGCCACCAGAACAACTAATGATAAAGAGAATACCTTAAATACTGAAAGGAGAAATAGCTAATATACAAAAGGATAGTAGTCAAATTGGTTGTAGACTTTTAATTAGCACCAGTAGATGCCAGAAAACAGAATAGCATCTTCAAACAGCTGTAGGAAAAAATGTATACATATATGAACGTACAATTCTATACAGTGATTTATTTACACAGTGGGAACAAAATAAGGCATTTTCATTTACACAGGGGCTAACTTCTTAATCCACAAACCCTTGCTGATGAAAGAATTAAAGGATAGTCTTCAGGAAAAAGAAAAATAAAGCCAGAAGTAAAAATATAGTAATAGAGCTAACATTTTTCTCTTTTATGTTTGAAAAGCTGTAACTGAAGTTCCAGCAACAATAGTGTGCTATTAAAGATGTAAAAGTGTGCTTTCTGTACTCCTATAGAGAAAATGCTGATTAACTTTAGACTTTTAAAGAAAACTCTGTAATTAGGTAAGTATGTTAATATAGAAGTAAAACCAAAACCAAACTCACTGCCCTGGAGTCGAGCTGACTCATAACGACCACTTGACTGCTAACCAGAAGGCTGGCGGTTCAAACCCACCAGCCACTCCTCGGAAGGAAGGTTGAGCAATCCTACTTCCGTGGTGATACTGCCTCGGAAACCCAAGGAGGGGTCGCTATGAGTCAGGGCTGACTCGATGGCACATAACAACAACAACAACATCACTACTGAAGTAGATTGCCCAACCTTCCTTCCAAGGAGTGGCTGGTGGTTCAAACCCACCAGCCTTCTGATTAGCAGTCAAATGCTTTAGGCACCACGCTACCAGAACTCCCAAAGTAGGAGTTGTTGTTGTTGTTGTTATGTGCTGTGGAGTCGGCCCCGACTCATAGCATAGCGACCCCTCCTTGGGTTTCCGAGGCAGTATCTAGTGAAAGTAGATTGCCCAACCTTCCTTCCAAGGAGTGGCTGGTGGGTTTGAACCGCCAGCCTTCTGGTTAGCAGTCAAGTGCCTTAGGCACTATGCTACCAGAACTCCCATAAAGTAGGAGTAGCCACTGAAATAATAAAAATGTAGAAATAGAAGGTACAACACCCAAATCAGTAGAGGAAAACTAGATAATTTTTAAAATGCATTCAGTCCATCCCGTTTAAGTCAGGAAAGGGGAAAAGAAGCAAAGGAAAAACATGGTAAATAGGAAATAAAATATGTAAGTAAGCTTGTTGTTGTTGTTGTTGTTATGTGCCGTCGAGTCGGCCCCGACTCATAGCGACCCCTCCTTGGGTTTTCGAGGCAGTATCACTACGGAAGTAGGATTGCCCAGCCTTCCTTCCGAGGAGTGGCTGGTGGGTTTGAACCGCCAGCCGTCTGGTTAGCAGGCAAGTGACTTAGCCACTATGCTACCAGATGAACATAAATTCATCTACAAAGACAGACACTCATATTGGATTATTCTATTATCTGTTGTCTTCAAAATGGCACCTAAGGTGGAAAATATCTTAGTTATCTACTGTATTTTGATGCAAATAATGCATATGTTATACAGTTTGTGGCCAACTGAGCTCTTCCCTCAAGGTATTTTTGTAAGCACACTATGCTAATTTGTTTTCACATGTTGCTGTAAAAAAAATTGTGGTGCAGTGTCTGAGGCATTTGACTGCTAACCAGAAGGTTGATGGTTCAAACCCACTAGCCACTCCTTAGAAAGAAGATTAGGCAGTCTACTTCTGTAAAGATTTACCACCTTGGAAACTCAAGGGCAGGTCACTATGAGTCGGAATTAACCTGATGGCAGTGGATTTGGTAAAAACCCAAGCATAGAATGCTTACAGAAAATGCCTGAAAGGGGGGGCATTGTTAGCCAGAAAAATGTGTAATGTATGCACTTATTCCGTAAAAATACAATAATGTTATTACAACAGAAATACCACAAGCCAAGTGCCTTCAACAAGCAAAATTTATTTTGTCATAGTTTAGGAAGTTAGAAGTCAGAATTCAGGGAGCAGGGTCTAGGGGAAGGCCCTCTCTCTCTTTGCTCTAGGGGAAGGTCCTCGTTCCTCGGTGATCATCATGTGGTATGCCATCTGTGCCCAGATCAGCTTCCTCTTTTCCTTGCTTAATCTGCTCTTTTATATCTCTAAAGAGATTGACTCAAGATATACACTATAGTGATATTATCTCATTAACATAACAAAGAAACCCCATTCCTATAGGGGGTTATAACCATAGGCATAGGGGTTAAGATTTATAACACATAGTTTTGGGGGGCACAATTCAACTCATAATAGATCAGAAAAGAAATATATGCAAGTGCTAACCAAAAAATGCTGGTATAACACATTAATATCTATGAAAAAACAATTTTAAGCAAAAAGCATCAACTGACATATTTCTTACTTGTTAAAAAAAGAAAAAAAAAGAAAAAAGCCATTTACCAAGAAGATATAAGACTGTAGACACTGCAAATTTAGTCTCAAAATATATAAATTAAAACTGACAGAATCACAAAGAAATATTATATTCATAATTAGAGTTACAGATTTTAAAACAGCTCTTTCAGAAAACAGTAGGTAAATCACACAGAAATAATTAATGACATAAAGGATTTGAACAACATAATTAACTAGCTTGATCCAATAGATAGAAAGCACACATGGAACATATGTATCACCACATGCTCTGACTAACTGCAGTAGTAAATTAAAAATCAGCATTTACTTATTCATCCAGCAAGTATTGTGTGTCTGATATTTGCCAGACATTGTTCTAGCATACATGAATGAGCAAAATATGCAAAGATCTGGGTCTTACTTTCTAGTGGGGTCAGGAGGGAATAGGCACACAGTAAATAATAAACATAAGTAAAATAGATAGTATGGTGAGTGATTAAAGTGCTCTGCTGTTAAGCAAAAGGTTGGCAGTTTGAACCTACCAGCCATTCCACAGGAGAAAGTGGGGCGGTATCCTTCTGTAAAGATTTAAAGCCTTGGAAACCTTATAGGGCAGTTCTGCTCTGTCCTATGGGGTCACTATGAGTGAATTTAGATACTGATAGTTTGAAAAACAAACAAAAAGGAGAGTTGGATAGGGAGGAATAGGTGGAGAGAAGACAGATTGTATTATCAAATGTTGCTGTTGTTGTAGGGACCCCTCCTTGGGTTTCCAAGGCAGTATCACTACGGAAGTAGATTGCCCCATCTTCCTTCCGAGGAGTGGCTGGTGGGTTTGAACCACCAGCCTTCTGGTTAGCAGTCAAGTGCCTTAGGCACTATGCTACCAGAGCTCCTGTATTATCAAATAGGGGACTTTAAGTAAATATCATTGATAGGTTGAGATTTGAACAAAGATTTGAAGAAGCTGAGGGAATGAGCCACACAGAGATCTGAAGGAAGAACATTGCAGACAGAGGGAACAGCTAGCGTAAATGCCATATTATGAGGAAACATTTGCACATATAAGAAATTAGTGGTAAGAGAGGGAAGATTGAATTTGCACATATAAGAAATTAGTGGTAGGAGAGGGAAGATTGAAATTGTCAAAGACTTCACATTCCTTGGTTCTATAATCGACGCCAATGGAAGCAGCAGTCAGGACATCAGACGACATATAGCACTGGGCAAATCGGCTGCAAAGGACCTCTTTCAAGTGCTGAAGAGCAAAGATGTCTCCTTGAGGACTAAGGTGCGCCTGACACAAGCCATCGTATTTTCAATTGCCTCATATGCATGTGAGATCTGGACAATGAATAAGGAAGACCAAAGAAGAATTGATGCTTTTGAGCTGTGCTGTTGGTGAAGAATGCTGAAAGTACCGTGGACTGCTAAAAGAACTAATAGGTCTGTCCTGGAAGAAGTGCAGCCAGAATGCTCCTTGGAGGGGAAAATGGCCAGACTTCGTCTCACATGCTTTGGTCATGTTGTCAGAAGGGACCATTCCCTGGACAAGGATGTCATGCTTGGTAAGGTGGAGGGTTGACAAAAGAGGGGAAGGCCCTCAACAAGATGGATTGACACGGTGGCAGTGGCGATGGGCTCAAGTATAGCAATAATCATGGAGCTGGTTCAGGACCGGGCTGTGTTTCGTTCTGCTGTACATAGGGTCACTATGAGTCAGAGACAAGTCGAGAGCACTTAACAATAACAACAAGGAGAGGGAATCAGATCATGTGAGTTTAGGATGCTGTCGGCCTTTGTCGTTTACTCTTGGCAGGATTTTGAGTAGTGGTGTGACATGATTTGACCTAAGTTTTAGAAGGATCACTCTAGCTGCCATGTTGAGATTAGACTAAATGAAACAAGGGTAGAAGCTGGGAGTCTGTTGCAGTAATCGAGCCAAGAGATGATAGGGGTTGCATTTCATCAAGTGTTAGTAATGGAGGTGTTGAGAGTTGGTGAAATTCCGGATATATTTAAAGGTAAAGCCACCATTTCTTGGAGGGTTGCATGTAGGATGTGAGAGAAAGAGAGGTGTCTTGGGTATCTCCAAGGTTTTGGCCCTAAACAACTGAAGACTAGAATTGCCATCAAATGAGATGAGGAAAGCTGTAGATGAAACAGCTGGGGAGGAAAATGAGGAGTCCAGTTTTTGATATGTTGAGTTTGAGATATGTATTAGATACCCAACTGAAAAATTTGGCAGCTGGATATACAGATATACAAGCTACATCCAGATATATATATGCAGCTGGATCATTTAAATGATAATTAAGACCATGAGACTAAATGAGATCATGGAAACAGAATATAGAGAAGAGGACCCTGCACCACTCAAACATTGAGAGGTTAGGGAGAAGAGGAGACACCAGCCAGTAAAGTAAGGGGAAACACAAGAAGTGTGTGGTGTCATTTCCATTGTTGGTGAACAAAGTATATCAAAGAGGATGGAATAATCAACTGTGTTAAATGTTGCTGATAAGTAAGATATGGACGAAAAACTATTGGTTTTGGCAATATGGAGATCAGTGTTGATCTTGGTGAGAGTGGTTTGATGGGATAGTGGGGCAGAAAGCCTGATTGGACTACATTTAAGACACAGTGGGATGAGAGCAATTGGAAACATTGAGAAAAGATCATTTTCTTAAGTTTTTCAGCAAGGCAGGGTCAGAAATAGAATGGCAGCTTGCAGAGGAGATGGGGTCAAAATAAAGGGTGTTTTTTAAGATGGGCGTAATAGCTGCACTTGTGCTGATGGGAATGATCCAGGAGAGAGCAGAAAAATGATCAAGTAGGAGGAAGAATGAGGAATTGCTAGAGGGAAGTCCTTGAGGAGGAAAGGGAAAAAGGGATCTAGGGCACAAGTTGAAAGATTGGCATCCAGTAGGAGCATCCTATTGGATGTTAAGTTCATCCATAGCACAGATGACAAGATGCTAAAAGATGGTCTAAATGTGGTGATGAGAATCTGAAAGTTCTTCTCTGATTGATCCAATTTATAGTGAAATAGAAAGCAAGACCAGCAGCCAAAAAAGAACATGAGGAAGGAAATGTTGGGTGTTTGAGTTAAAATGAGAAGGGATGAAATAGTTGTCTAGGAATGTGAATGGACTAGGAAGTATATATGAGTGCCTGGCAGCATTAAGAGTTCACTCAAGATACAAAGTCTTGAATTTAAATTGAGACCAATGATGATGGTTGTATGTTTTCTCAAGCCACATTCTCAATCTACACTAAACAGGTGCAGATGTGGAGTAGGCAAAAAAAATGGATTTAAACAAGGCTGTAGTTTTGTCAAGTACTATAAAAGGAGAGAGGGGAAAGAGAGTGATGATGATAATAATTGACTGTGGAATTTAAGCTCGGTACAAAATGGAATGAAGGACATCAAAGCCATGAGAGACAGTGGAGATCCCCTGGAGCTGAAGGATCATTTGGGGTTATTCTAGTAGAGAGTGTAAGATGGAAAAATAGGACATGGTAGTATAAAATTGAGGGGGTTATAGTTTTTTGTGATGCCAATGAAAAGATAGTAGGAAAAAAAAAGAATACTTTTGGAAACTAACAACTCCCTTCTAAATACTGATGGATTAAAGAGGTGATTATAATGGGAATTACAAAATACTTAGAACTGAACAACAATGAAAGTACTTCACATTAGAACTTGTGGAAGTAGGTTAAGAGAGAAAGCTATAACCTTAAATGCATATTTAAGGTTGGAAAATAAGAACGTGAAAATAGAACGTGTGGGATTCGAAGCTCAGCAGGAACTAGGACTGGTGCTTGGTGGACATGGCCGTGAAGACAGGTACTGGTTTAGGATTAGGAATTATTTCCTCACTTACCTTCTTTAAAGGAAGAATGTAGCCATTAGTGTTTGGTTCTGGCATTGAGATTGGGGATGGCCAACTTCAACTGTCAGCATGATTTTCCAGCTTCCATATTTTCTTCATGGCAGATATGTCAAAGAGCAGTGACTTAGGTCTGAGAACATCCTAGTGGGAGGAAAAGAGAAACATGTATATTCCTCAGGAATATTTAAGTGCCCTGGAGTAGGCTGAAACTCTTCTGAAACATTTTTTCTCAGTAATGCTTTATACTCCAGCATAGTTTATGTACTTAAAACCAAAGCTGTTTCTTGTTTTGTGTTTTCCCTCTGGAAATTATAAGGAGGTGATCTTAAAGGAAATGAATTAAACAAAATAGAAAAAGAAAAGAAAGAATGAAAATAAATGAACTAAGTTTTCAACTCAAAAAGCTTGGAAGATAATGTTGTTGTTGTTGTTGTTATGTGCCGTCGAGTCAGCCCTGACTCATAGCAACCCCTCCTTGGGTTTCCGAGGCAGTATCACTACGGAAGTAGGATTGCCCAACCTTCCTTCCGAGGAGTGGCTGGTGGGTTT
>NW_006921662.1:9827588-9832849 GCF_000298275.1 Orycteropus afer afer
CCTTCCTTCCGAGGAGTGGCTGGTGGGTTTGAACCGCCAGCCTTCTGGTTAGCAGTCAAGTGCCTTAGCCACTATGCTACCAGAGCTCCCTGGAAGATAATAGAGTAAACCAAAACAAAGTAGGAAGAATGAAATAAATAAAGATAAATACAGAAATTAGTAAATAAGAAAACAAAATAGCAGTAGAGATGATGGGTAATACCAGAAGGCGATTCTTTGAAGACCTCTAAAATACAATAAACCTTTGACAAGACTGATGAAGAAAAAACAATAGGTATAAATAAATAATTAGGAAGAAAATTGGAGGCAAAATTACAGGAAAAAAAAAATCAAGATTAAAATCATAAGCCAGGATTTCAAACAACTTTATGCCAATAAACATGAAAACTTACTTTAAGTTTCAGAAGAGAACACTCTTCTGAAAAAAATATAAAATATTAAAATGATTTAAGAAGAAATAAAATTGAAAAACCCAGTAACTATGAAAGAAATTTAATCATACTTTAACCACCACCACCACAACCTCCTACCAAAGGCACCAAGCCTAGTCTGTGTTTGGGAGTATATTTTATCAAATATTCAAGGTGTAAGTATCAGAGTAATTATGTAAACTGTTTCAGAGAATTAAAAAAAAGGGGGAATCAGAATCCATACTAGATTTATATTGCTTCCAGCTCATTTGGGAGCAAGAAAAGGCAGAAAACTGAGGCAGGGAAAACAAGCATAAAGTCTGAATACTTCCCACAAACAGTACTAGACAAATAAAGAAATTTGACTACACCTACTCCTCATTTATTGACTAGTTATCCGACATTTGCTATTACAATAATAGTGAAATATTTCTCCGACTGTTTTGCAAATTAACAGTGTACATCTGGCAGTAACAAATGTCAAGATGTTGAGGCAAGAGTAACACTGGGTGTGATGGTTAAGGTTATATGTCAACTTGGCTGAGCCATGAGTCTCAGTGGTTTGGCAGTTATATAATTTGTCAGTTAAGCAGTGATATAATTTGGCAATTATGTAATGATGAAACTTAGTTACGTAATAATATAATCATCCTCCATTTTCACATAATGCCGATTTTTGCATAATGACCTGGTCTTTAGAACTTAACTGTGTGGATCAATATGTGATCTAATTATAACTAGATGGAATAAGTCTCACAGGTTGGGACATCAGACTTGGTAGTCAGCCTTTTGTGTGGTTTACAGTAGATCTGCTTTACTCCTTCATTTTGATTCCAGAAGTAATGGTGAGTTTTGGGCACTTAGTCTATATTATGACTAATAGTGTATATATGTGAGATAATTAGGTCATCAGTAGTCTGTGACATGGGAAAACTTTTTATGTTTCTGCTTTGTTTGTTTTAATATGGTGCTAACTACACATACAGAGACTGACTCAGTAACCTTGGCTCTGATAGCACATTGCTGTCACCACCTAAACTGACCAGCCCAGATAGGAACATTACATGCGGTATCCTGCAAACTGCTTGGATCAGCGACTGGGATGTGGTAAAAACTCAAATACTACCTCTCATCTGCCCTTTGTGCTCAAAGATAACAATGTGCATTTGTGTGTATGCCAGTTAGCTCCGTCATCATGGAGCATGGCTCGCTCTTGTAAGCAGCAGACTTCAGGAATCTTAATTAAATGTGATCCCCACATTAGTCCTGTTTGCCACAAATATTGCTATGGCTCATGAACCTCACCTGTTGTATTTCTTACAGAAATGCATGTGTAGCTCTTATACTCTGCAGCAGTGTTTGCCTCAGTGTAATTGTGTTTATGTGGAATTACATAGGCATTGCGATGTGGGAAAGACAGAGTTGACAGGACCATTAACTTGTCCACCCAGGAAATTGTTTCCCCTTCCCCCATGCCTGGTTGAAGGAGTTTTATTTCTGAATTATATGAGGATGTGAAGGTTGACATACATTTCTTTTTACATACATGTGCAGTCTTTACTTACCATAAACAAAAACAAGTTGGTATTGTTCTAAATAAGCAAAAAATGATACCTTCCCTATGAAATGTTTTTTCTTCTAACTTTTTTTCTCCCTTATGATTGGCTTCTTTTTTTTTTTAACATACCATCTTTTTTTTTTTTTTTTTTTTTTTTAATGCGTTTTATGGGTGCAAATTTACAACTCTCCTCCCTATGACTACCCCCTCCCTGTGCCCTTCCTATCTGTGCATTCCTGTCTGTCCCACTTTCCCTCTGTGTGAATGCTACCCCTCTGATGTCTCATGGTTGATTGATCTAAGGGGTGCATCTCCCTAGGGTAGGTGGGTGCATTTCCCTGGGGTAGGTGTTCTGTGTGTAGCTCTTTCCACTATTGGACTGAGAGCCAATCCACAGAAGTTAGTCCATTTCTAGGCCTAAAAGATAACCTAGGGCCATAGTCTCAGGGGTTCCACCAATCTCTGTCCAACCAGTAATTCTAATCATTTTTGTGTTCTTGAATTTTGTTTCACATTTTTCCCCCCACTCTAACTAGGATCTCCAATTTTGACCCCTATCTGAGTGGTTGGCATTGGTAGCCAGACACCATCTAATTCTTTTGGTCTTGGAGTCATGAAGGCTGAGGTCCTCGTGGTCCATCATAATTGTTTCCAGATGACTTTGATTTTCTTCACTCTTCTTTGCTTCAGGTGAGAGACCAATAGTTGCATCTTAGATGGCCACATGACAGCTTTTAAGACCCCAGTCACTACTCACCAAAGTAGGATGTAAAACAAGATTTTTATGTACTATGTTGTGCCAAATGAACGTAATGTCCCCCAAGACTATTCCCTCTGTCTTGGCACCAGGGAGAAACTTTATGTCATCTTCAGAGTTATAGCCATATTTCGCAACCAGAACCAAGGCTTAAACCTCCCGTGGCAGAACCTAGTGAAGGGCAAACTGATGTCCAAAGGAAATGTGAAAGGCAGAAAAAGGAGAAGTTGAATGTTTAGAGGAGTCAGTTGACAAAGTAGAAAATAATTTGAGTATAAAAGAAGTGAGAGGAGTAGAAACTAAACCTAATAGCACAATGGCTTCTTTATCTTCAACCATTTAAAATATTTTTAACTGACAGCATGAAGATAAAGCATATAGATAGCATATTGCTGTCAAGTCAGTTCCAACTCCTGCTGACCCCGGGTGTGTCAGAGGAATACTCTGCCCCACAGGGTTTTCAGTGGCTGTTTTTTCAGAAGCAGATCACCAGGCCTTTCTTCTGAGGGGCTCTTATGTGAATTTGAACTGCTAACTTTCTGGTTAGGAGCTCTGGTAGCATAGTGGCTAAAGCACTTGACTGCTAACCAGAAGGCTGGCGGTTCAAACCCACCAGCCACTCCTCGGAAGGAAGGTTGGGCAATCCTACTTCTGTAGTGATACTGCCTCGGAAACCCAAGGAGGGGTCGCTATGAGTCGACGTCACATAACAACAACAAGAACAACAACAACTTTCTGATTAGCAGAGAGCATATTAACTGTTTGTACCACCCACGGATTCCAGAGTGCACATAAAACCTAAAACTCACTGCCATTGAGTTGATTCCGACTCACAGCAACCCTGTAGGATAGAGTAGAACTGCCTGCATAGGGTTTCCAAGACTGTAAATCTTTACAGAAGCAGACTGCCTCATCTTTCTCCCACACAGGGGCTGGTGGGTTCAAATCGCCTACCTTTGCACGTAGACAATAAAATATATGGACAGACATTTACACCATTTATGTCAACAGTATCTGCAAAGCCAGAGGAATCTGAGATGTGCAGCACAAAGGAATTTTTGCCTCACTTTAGATAAACCTGGGAAAATATTGTGGTGGTGATGTGTGAGGAGGAGTGATGTCATAAATCCAGAGCTAGAGCAGGCAGCACAGTGAAGTGTGGACAGCAAAAAGTTCATTATAGACCGGGAAGGTCCTTTCATACACTCTTCTAAGACCTGCTCTGATGTAAGAAAATTAAGATTTGGGTTTCTAACTAGATATATAGTGCCAGGGAGATAGTATTCTCAACAAACCCAGGTGAAAAGGAGCAGACTTTATTTCTGGACTGACTGTAAATTCACAGCTAAGACTGGTTGAAGAATTTCAGTTTCTAGATGAACATTTCTTTGTGAGGGTCTTCCTTCTTCCTTAAATTCTGCAATTACTACAAATGGATAGTAAGTGTTCTTACACCTGATAGAACATTCAGCCAAATGTATAGATCTTAAATAAAATTAGGAAAATATAAAAATAAACCAAGTTGATGGCATTAAAAAAATAGAACCGAAAGGAGAATTTCTGATCCTTTGTATCTATAATGTATTTTTGCAAGCTACTCATAGTTTGTAATGATTCTGTAACTTTATAGCAGTAAATTGTAGATGATTTTTTAAAAATATGTTTTATTGTGTTTTAGGTGAAAGTTTACACAGCAAATTAAGTTCCAATTTGAATTTTTCATTCAAATTGTTCATGCCATTGGTTCCAATTTTCACAGTGTGTCAGCATTCTCATGATTTCCATTCTGTTTGTTCTTTTCCATTGATCTAGCCTTCCTTCCCCTCCTTGCCTTCTCACCTTTGCTTTTGGGTAAATGTTGACCATTTGCTCTCATTAGTTTTTTGTTTAATGGGACACATTACTCACAGGTGTTGTAAGCTATCTATTATTTGGCTGAAAGGTAACCTCCAGAAATAGCTTGAGTTCCAAGTTCAAAGGGTATCTTAGGGCAATAGCTTCAGGGGTTCCTCTAATCTCTATTTGTCCAGAAGGTCTAGCAATTTTTAGGAATTTAAATTTTCTTCTGCATTTCTATCTGGGACCTTCTATTGTGTCCCTGGTCAGAATAGATAGGTAGTGGTACCAGGCACCATCCTGTTCTTCTAGTCTCAGGTTAGAAGAGGCCATGGTTCATGGGGGCTATTCATGTGGACTAGTTTCCTCCCTGAAGAATCTGACATACCTGACAAGGGACTTATCTCTAGAATTTATAGAAAACTCCAACACTTAAACAACAAAAAGACAAATAATCAAATTAAAAAATGGGCAGAAGACATGAATAGACACTTCACCAAAGAGGATATTCAGGCAGCCAGCAAACATATGAAGAAATGCTCACCATAATTAGCCATTGTTGTTGTTGTTATGTGCCGTCGAGTCGGACCTGACTCATAGCGACCCCCTCCTTGGGTTTCCGAGGCAGTATCACTACGGAAGTAGATTGCCCCATCTTCCTTCCGAGGA
The DNA here is from genome assembly GCF_000298275.1 of Orycteropus afer afer. Taxonomy (NCBI): domain Eukaryota; kingdom Metazoa; phylum Chordata; class Mammalia; order Tubulidentata; family Orycteropodidae; genus Orycteropus; species Orycteropus afer. Next base: position 9,832,819 of record NW_006921662.1, read on the forward strand.
GTGGCTGGTGGGTTTGAACTGCCAGCCTTCT
>NW_006921662.1:9837204-9855788 GCF_000298275.1 Orycteropus afer afer
CAAACCAAATACAGGCATATTAGTTAAACATTTACCTCAAGTAGATACACTCCTTGGAGAGAACAATCATGGGGGAAAGAAGGGCTGCTTATGCACAGGAGACAGCTCAGGGGGCAGGAGTCCATGGAGGGATGGACACTGGGAAGAGGTAACTATGGGGAGGAAGTGGGAGGGGAGCTGTTGCATGGTGATAAACTGGTCAATGACATGAGACAAAGTGTATGTGAACTGCTGTATGGAAAGTGAATTTGCTCTGTAAATCTTCACCCAAATCACACTAAAAAAAAAAAGTTACTTAAAAATATCATTAAGTAGAATTTCTGTGGTTTTATTCAGAATCTTTGTTTCTGATTTTTTAAACAACTTTATTGAGATATAATTTATGTACAGTAAACTGCTTATATTTAAAGTATACTTACCTTTTGATGATTTTGAGATATATGTATACCTGTGGAATTATCTCCACAATTTGACCTAACTCTTAACTTTACTGAATCTTTATAGTTTCAACAAAAATTTTAAAATAAGTGTTATGCTTTTAAGCTGCTTATCAAGGATAGCAACGATTGTGGGGATGACGCAGGACCAGGCAGTCTTTCGTTCTGTTGTACATTGGGTCACCAGGAGTCAGAATTGACTCCATGGCAGCTAATATAACACAATGTCCAGAGTCACCATGAGTTGGAATTGACTCGATAGCAGCTAACAACATCCAGTGTTTAACTAGCCGTATTCCCTGGACAGAGACCTTTGGTTGTTTTCAAGTATATATATGAATGTATGTATGTATGTATGTATGTGTATTTAATTTGCCCAATTAGTGCTTCTTATTCATTCAAGCAGTTTTTCTCCTCAAAATACTATGAGCATCTTGGCAAGGTAATTCTTCATTATGTAGGTCTGTGTCATGCATAACAGAACATTCAGCATCCCTGACCCTGGCCTACTAAATGCTGGTAGCACCTCCAATCATTGTGAGAACCTGTGTCCTCACATGTTTCTAATGCCCCTGTGCACAGTACTGCCCTCACCCATACCTCGCACCTTTGAAAACTTATGCTCAGTTTCTGTTGCACTGTAGTTCTGCCTTTTGACTTCACTGTAGTTTCTATCCCATGTGGCCTACAAAAAAGTGTGAGAGAGAAAAACTGCATAAGTTATTCGCATAAAAGGAGGTAGCTTTCCACTTCTGTTTGCCGTTTTTAGCCGTTGCTAAATTTAAATGTAATTGCAAAACTCTAAACTCATAAACCATTTCTAGGGCAGGGTTTGCAGAATGATTTTCTTAAAAGGCCTATATAATCTCTTAACCTTAAGTGAGTTCCTGAATTTAAACTTTCATAACACAAGGGCATGATCATTTAAGTATATGAGAACAAGATTGGGAACATTCTGTAAACTAATGAAAATTATTGTGAGCTCTGTGTTGGACAACTTACCTGTGTTGCCTTGTGTTGCTTCTCTGTCGCTGACTTGCACCTCAAAATGGCGCCATCTCCTCCCTGACCCACAAGAGTGTACATGAGACTTTTGGTGGATGCATTGCATTGGTCTAAGTCTGAGCTTTTATTGCTTTTTCATAAAGAACACATGTCAAAAAGCCTTTTTATTAAGTTGAAAGAATTGCATGGCTTCTGCTCTGCATTTCCTTTTATGTTGAATCAAGGCTGACTCTTCACTCCAGAATGATTCATTTTACAGAAGAAGTGAGGGTAAGAGATTCATTTTGTGGTAAAATTCCCAATATGCTCCCCTCACTCAGGAGCATCTGAATGTGAGTCATCATCGTATGTGAGTTATCATCAATGATTTTTCTCTATCCTCAAAGGAGGACGCTTCCATATCACATAAATTAAAACAGAAATAAGATGGAAATGGAAAGAGGAGAGTAAATGACAGCGAACCTCCTGTTTCCTTCAGAACTTTCCTTGCTACAGAAGTAGACTGCCCAATCTTCCTTCCGATGAGTGGCTGTTGTTGTTGTTGTTATGTGCCGTCGAGTCAGACCTGACTCATAGCGACCCCTCCTTGGGTTTCCGAGGCAGTATCACTACGGAAGTAGGATTGCCCAACCTTCCTTCCGGGGAGTGGCTGGTGGGTTTGAACCACCAGCCTTCTGGTTAGCAGTCAAGTGCCTTAGGCACTATGCTACCAGAGCTCCCGATGAGTGGCTAGTGGGTTTGAACTGCCAGCCTTCTGGTTAGCAGTTAAATGCCTTAGGCACTACTCCTTTCCATGCATACCACCTCCGGTAATGCTTGTGGGCCCTCTAGATGCCTCGTAGTAAAAACAACAGTAGAGTTGCATGGAATAGTAAATGAAGCACTTATGAATGCCAGCTCTTCTAACTTGGCTGTGTGCTGCTGATGACTTCTTTAAAAAACAACATTTTGCGTAGAAATTCAGAGAAAGTTTGATTATTAGTTTTAGCACTATGAATACTTCACTTTGCAATTTTATAAACCTAGCAATTTCTTATAATCTCTTTGAAGACAGGACTCATGTCTTTTAAAACTTTATACATCCTTAATAGTATATCATGGGCCCTGGTGGCAGAGTGGTTAAAGTACCCAGCTGCTAACCAAAAGGTCAGTGGTTCTAACTCATCAGCCACTCTGCAGGAGAAAGATGTGGCAGTCTGCTTTTGTAAAGATTTACAACCTTGGAAACCCTACTACAGGGCAGTTCTGCTCTGTCCTTTAGGGCCACTGTAGGGTTTCTATGACTCAGAATATGACTCCATGTCAATGGGTTTGGTTTTATGGTTTTTGGTTTTGGTTTACACAGAGTAACCACTTAATAGCTCTTAGATTGATTAATGGCAGAAAAGTATCAGTTGACACTTAAAAATATTTTCTTTTGTCCTCATATTCATAAATAGCCCTGGAAATGATTGCTCTGTTCCTTACTCTTAGTTTCTGGACTATTTAAACTATAGTTCTTAACTAGTAATGCTTGATTCATCACCTTCTCCCCTATATCTTAACTGAAATACGGTATGTTACAGCTACTCAGAAGTTTATAAACTTGTCAACTAAAATATTGATTTGTAAGAGCAGCAGAAAAATTTTTGAAAGTTCGAGTAATGTTGACCAAACCATTGACAATCTCTCTTGGGCTGTGAAGAGGTTCGAAAACCATGTTACCTTCTGCCCACACTTTTGCTTTGTTGTTGTTATTTGGTGCCATCAAATTGGCTCAACTCATAACAACCCTGTCTGCAACAGAACAAAAACACTGCCCAGTCCTGCACCAGCCTCACAATCCTTGCTATACCTGAGCTCATCATTGCGGCCACTATGTCAATCCATCTCGTTGAGAGCCTTCCATTTTTTTCACTGACCCTCCACTTTACCAAGCATGATAGCCTTCTCCAGGGATTGTTTCTTCTGACAGTATAACCAAAGTAAGTCAGATGAAGTCTGGCCATTCTGGCTTCCAAAGAGCATTCTGGCTGTACTTTGTCCTTCTGGCAGTCTATGGTACTTTCAGTATTCTTTGCCAGCACCACAACTCAAAAGCACCAACTCTTCTTCAGTCTTCCTTATTCATTGTCCAGCTTTCACATGCATATGAGGTGATTGAAAATACCATGGCTTGGATTAGGCGCACCTTAGTCTTCAAAGAGACATCTTTGCTCTTCAGCACTTTAAAGAAGTCTTTTGCAGCAGATTTTCCCAGTGCAATACATCATCTGATTTCTTGCCTGCTGCTTCTATTGGTGTTGATTGTAGAACCAAGTAATAGGAAATCTTTGATAACTTCAGTCTTTTCTCCATTGATGGTGATGCTGCTTATTGGTCCAGTTGTGAGAATTTTTGTTTTCTTTATTTTGAGGTTAATCCATACTGCAGACTATAGTCTTTAATCTTCATCAGTAAGGGCTTCAAGTCATCTCCACTTTCAGCAAGCAAGGTTGTGTTGTCTATATGTCACAGGTTGTTAATTAGTCTTTCTCTAATCTTCATACCATGTTCTTCTTCATATAGTCTGGCTTCTCAGATTATTTGATCTGCATACAGATTGAGTAAGTATAGTGAAAGGATACAATGCTGACACACTCCTTTCCTGATTTTAAACCATGTAGTATCTCCTTGTTCTGTTCAAAGGATGGCCTCCTGGTCTATGTACAAGTTCCTCCTGAGTACAATTAAGTGTTCCAGAATTCCCATTCTTCTCAGTGTAATTTGTTATGATGCATACAGTCAAATACTTTTGCATAGTCAATAAAACACAAGTAAACATCTTTCTGGTATTCTTTGCTTTCACTTTTGCTATAGTTGATGAAATGGACAGTGGGAAAGGATTCTTTGGGCACTGGACCAAAACTAGAATCTTAGATATTTCCATTTTAGGTGGTTGAGTTTCATGTTTGGGGTCTCTTCAGAAAAGTCTAGTTCTGAATAAAGTCACACAACATTTATTGACTTAAGCATCTTTTACCCTAAACAGGCTCAGTCCTGGCATTCACAAGTGCTAACAGAGAGAGGGTCTCTTTTGATCCATTTAGACAGGAGCACTCCAGAATTTTAGTCTATTTTATTTTATTTTGAAATGCAAGAACTTGAATGGTATAGATGGAGACTATCTGGGATTATGAAGCTCCTCTTAGATACCTTTGATTTTAGACATTAAGATTTTTGCTTCAATGGTAAATAGCACAATAAAGCTTCTGTGGTTTACGTGCTAATAGAGGTGTGAAGATTATTTTTAGCAGTTGTTCATGGTTGGTATACAGTTTTACAGGTCTAGCACACCTCCATGCTACTCACACATACTTACGTTTGTATATGCTATCCAAAGGAATTTTAAAAAATCCGTTTGGCTGTAAACCAAAAGGCAAATCGTAGTCTTTCTAATTTGTCTGTTACTTGACCTGTTTTTATATTCTCTCCTTCCTTATATAGTCTTCACACCTTGCCCTACTCAAAATCTTTACTAGATGCAGTTTTAAAAAATGTGTGTTTGTTTGCTTTAATCACTTTAAGCTCTGTTGGGTAAATAACAGAATCTCTTCTGCAGGCAAATAGTCTCTGGGGAATGACAAATACAGCAAGCAGAATAACAAAGTTTTTTTTTTTTTTTTTTTTTTCTGTGAACTTCTAATTGTATTTGATGCCCAAAATGTTATATGCTTGCAAATTATGTAAACAGAGGCAACTACTACCACTTCCCTATTCAGAAGGGAAGGCAGCCTTCTGAGTGGTAATGTGTATGCCCATGCCAAGAATGTTTTCATTTATTTTAGGCCAGTGTGAACAAAAATGTAGATGGTTTTCATCTCTGATCCCTAATTTGGCAATGGAACTGGAAATGTGCTATATGCTACCTGAAAGCTAGATTATTTTTAAAGACACTGGACTATAGCCAAGGATGTTTCCATTCAGTTACTCTTTTCACTGTGTTGGTGTTTTGGCCCTCTAATGCCACTTTAACAGAAATACCACAAGTAGATGGCTTTAACAAACAGACATTTATTCTTTTACAGTTTAGGAGGCTAAAAGTCCAAGTTCAAAGTGCCAGCTTTAGGGGCTGGGTGAAAGCCCCTCAACCCTGAGCTTCAGCTCTTCCTCTTGCTCCTGGCCCACTAAAGCTGGAAGCTTCTTCTTCTTCTTCTTCTTCTTTTTTTTAAATTTTTATCATGATTTGGGTGAAACTTTACAGAGAAAATTTTCCATACAGCAGTTCATACTCACTTTGTCTCATGACATTGACTGCAATGTCCCACAGTGCAACAGCTCCCCTCCCACTTCCTCCCCATAGTTACCTCTTCCCAGTGTCCTTCCCTCCATGCACTCCTCTCCCCCAAGCTGTCTCCCTGTGCGTATACAGCCCTTCTATTCTCACATGATTGATCCCAACAAAGAGTGTATCTACCTAATGTAAATATTCAGCTCATATGCCTGTCTTTTGTTTGGCTGGAAGCCACAGAAGTGGGTTCAATTCCAGACCTGAAGGGCAACTGGGGGCCATAGTGTCACTGGTTCCATCAGGCTCTATTAAACCAGCAAACCTGGTCCCTTTTTTTTTTTTTCATGATTTTGAGTTTTGTTCCACATTTCTCCCACTCTATCTAGTATCACCTACACAGATCCCCCTCTGAGTGGTTGACAGTGGTAGCTGGGTACCATCTAGTTCTTCCGGTCTCCTAGTGATACAGGCTGAGGATCGCATGGTGTACCAGTCACTTGGACTAATTGTTTCCATGTGTCTTTGGTTTTCTTCATTCTTCTTTGTTCTGGAAGAAGAGAGACCCATTGTTGCATCTAGATAGACACTTGTCAGCTTTTAAAATCCCAGTTGCCACTCGCCAAAGTAGGATGCAGAATAATGTTTTTGTGTAGTATGTTGTGCCAGTTAAGCTTATTGTCCCGAGCCCACAGGTCCACCTGTTCCTTCCCTCTGGGTTGCTGGCTGTGGCCAAGAAGTGACTACAACCTTGTCCCTTGTCAGCTCTACTGTATATCTGGGAATTGTTACAGATTCATACAAATACACTTGTAGAAACATTGTCTTTCAACCATATACATGGTCATAGGCACACTCCTCCTGCAGAGACATACCTAATAGTTCAGCCTATGCACCCATCTATCAGTGTTTGCCTTCATGACAATGCAGTATTGTATGTACAAAAGAGTTCATCTTTGTTGTCTGTACCTTCCATGCACCTCTCTATGTCTTCCTCTTCCTCAATGCCATCATGTTGATCACTCACATTTGGTCCATTGCCCTTCTTGAAGCTGGAGGTTTCTCTTAACCCAGGCAGCTGCTGGCTACTGAGGCTGACAAAGCCATGGTCAACCAATAAAATGGCACAATCCCAAGATTACCAAACAACATGGTAGGCTACTAGGTGAAGTCCAGAGACAATCCCAATATCAGCAGGAAACATGGCAGGCTGCTGAACGAAGACTTGGCCATATGCAGGGTCCAAGCATGCCAAAAAGCTCCAGAGACCTTTCTCAATGTGCTTGTATTCTGGAAGCAGACCACATCCCTAAGGCAGCTACTCAGCTGCTCCAATAGATGCTACCATGGAGTTGATTACCAGTCTCATCATGGGAAATAATACTATATCCAGCTGCCCAGCTCCTCAAAACCAGGCCTAGCCAAGTTGACACACAACCTGAACTACCACAGTTGGAGAGGGTAGTGTCATGCAGGGCTCCAAATCAACTCATTTGGGTTCAGCCCCCTGCTGAGAATTTGCTTTTCCACCCCAGATATATATACTGAATCAGAGTCTACGTTTTCACAAGATTCTTGGGTGATCCTTATGCAGTTTGAAGCCCTGCTTTCATGTTCATATGGGGAGTTAATGTCTTTTATGTCAGAAAGGAAAGTAAATGCTTGTTGGCTGTGTTGAAGGAAAAAATAAATATATGAAAGAACAAATGAATAAAAAGCTTAGATTCAACTTTTTGGAGAGTTTCTCTCTATTCCTGTATTTCTAACATGTTCCTTTGAGCGCCTCAAATACCCAGAATCTTCTTGAAGGATTTGAATTGGTGGATCTAGTCACATCTGCTATTACTTTATCTTAATCAACTAAAGCTTATTCCTCAAGAATTTGTGTTTTGTTCCCTCTTACTGGCTGTGGTCTTTGACCAAGTCATTTAACCTCTCAGAACCTTAGTTTCTTTGTTTGTAAGATAATGCTGTTAGCTGCTGTCAAGTCATCCCCCAACTCATGATGACTCCATGCACAGCAAAGCAGAATGCTGCCCAGTCCTATGCCATCTCTATGATTAGTTGCAGATTCATAGGGTTTTCATTGACTGATTTTCAGAAATAGATTGATGGGCCTCTAGTCTGTGTTAGTCTGAAAGCTCCATTGAAACCTGTTCAGCATTAGAGCATCATGCAAGCCTCCATTGACAGATGGGTGGTGGCTGTGCATGAGCAGGACTGGCAAGGAACTGAACCCGGATCTCTCACATAGAAAGCAAGAATTGTGTTGCTGAGAGTAGTTGGACATGTGGGTTCGGGACCATGGTCACAGGTGACATCAAGCTCAGTTGGCATAACATACTGCACAAAAACATTGCTCCACATCCTACTTTGGTGAGTAGCAACTGGGATCTTAAAAGCTTGCAAGTGGCCATCTAGATGCAACGATGGGTCTCTCCTCATCCAGAACAAAGAAGAATGAAGAAAACCAAACCATGTGTAAACAGTTAGTCCAAGTGACTGGTACACCATGCAATCCGCAGCTATACAACTATGAGACTAGAACTAGATGGTGCCCGGCTACCACTGTCAACCACTCAGTGGGGGAATCTATGTAGGAAATCCTAGAGAGAGTGAGGAAGCAATGTGAAACACAACTCAAAATCATAAAAAAAAAAAAAAATAGATCAGGATTTTTGGTTTGATAGAACCTGGTGAAACCCCTGAGACTATGGCCCCTAACTACCTATCAGGTCTGGAATTGAACTCACTCCTGTGGCTTCCAGAAAAATAATAGACAGGTATATGGGCTGAACATTTACATCAAGTAGATATACTACTTAGAGCGATCAATCATGGGAAAACAGAAGGGCAGTGTATGCACAGGGAGACAGCTTGGGTGGTGGAAGTGCATGGGAGGGAAGGACACAGGGAAGAAGTATCTACAGGAAGGAAGTAGGAAGAGAGCTGTTCTGTTGTGGGAATTGCAGTCAATGTCATGAGACAAAACGAGTATGAACTGCTGAATGGAAAATGAATGTACTCTGTAAACTTTCACCCAAATCACAACAAAAATTAAAAAAAAAAAAAAAAAATTCTGATGCCAAACCACCACTGCCTCTGTAAGATAATAGGAATATACTTTTCATCATGTTGGGGAAGATCAGGATGGCATTATATATGTTAAAACACTTTGTAAAATATGAAAGCACTTACCATTGTTAGTGCTGCCTAGAAGTGGAGACGAGATAGAGATGGAGACAAAGAGGCCAGTTGAAAATGATCAAGGTTTACAATATCTATTCAGTTGCAGTGCATATGAAATCAATATATAAACTACAGAAACAGCTCAGGAAACTGTGGTTGATCAGAACTGCCCTTGCCATCTGTGGTAGTTAAGGTTATATGTCAACTTGGCTGGGCCTGGTTTTGAGTAGCTGGGCAGCTGGATGTAATATTTCCCATGATGAGACTAGCAATCAGCTCCATGTGGAATCTATGGTGAGGAGCTGAGTATATCTTAGGGATATGTTCTGCTGCCAGTATATAAGGAGAAGCTTTAGGAAAGGTCTGTAGCTTTTTGGCATGCTTAAATCCTCCTTGTAACTGAGTCATTCAGCAGCTTGCCATGTTGTCTGCCGATCTTGGGACTCTTAATGGACTTGAATCAGTAGCCTCCCATGTGGTTTGGTAACATCAGGACTGTGCCTTTTTACTTTTTGACCTTTGGTTTGTCAGTCTCAGCAGCCATCAGCTGCCTGAGTGAAGAAAGCCTCCAGCTGCAGTGGGCCAGGAGCAGGAGGCAGAGCTGAAGTCCAAAGTCAAGGGGCTTTCACCCAGCCATTAGAGCCTGGCACTTTGAACTTGGACTTCTAGCCTCCAGAACTTTATGAGAATAGACTCCTGTTTGTTCAAGCCACCCATCTGTGGTATTTTCTGTTAGAGCAGCGCAAAGTAACTAAAATACCATCCCTTTAAAAAGTAATGTAACCTGGTGACTTTCATTCTACATATAGAAAATGTGTCCTTATCCTTCACTAACCAATCATACTTGCTTTGGATATGTTGCTGTTTAGCTTTACAGCAATATTTATTTTCTAAGTGTAGGACTCTAATGGAGAAAGATTCACTCTTATCAGGTGAGATTAACCGTGTAAAAAAAACCAAACTCACTGCCCTCGAGTGGATTTGACTCATAGCGACCCCTCCTTGGGTTGTTGAGGCGGTATCTCTGTGGAAATAGATTGTCCAGTTTTCATTCTGAGGAATGGTTGGTGGGTTTGAACCACCAGCCTTCTGGTTAGCAGTCAAATGCCTCAGACACTACGCCAGTAAACAGGACCCATAATGTAAAGTCCATAGATCTGAATCCCCAAGGGGATCACCCTTTGAAACACAATATAATTCTGGTTTGTGGTAAAATTGATCAGTCTTCTTAGGGAGTGTTTAGATTGAGAATGAATTGGGTCACTTTTATAAACTCATTTCAACTTGCATTCCTCAGACCACCCCTTCGCCCCCATACCTGATTGCTTCCCTTGATTGAATGTCACAAAACTGTTTATAGGAATAAAGAAGATATCAGGTCAAGTACAGGAGAAAGAATAGCATGTTGGGAAGATTTGAAGGAAAAAATATAAATTTCACTGTGGAAAAAGGGAGAACTGGACAGAGTTTCCAATAGCCCAGAGAGAAGTGAGTTGTTACTTTGGGATAAACTCATTGGCTTAGGAAGCATTTGGCCTAAAAATGCTAGATAGTGTAGTGATGACAACGGAGTGCAAAAGATTAAATTTGAGAGGTGTTTTGCCAAGACCAAATCCAAAATCTTTCAACACCAAGAATTTCTTTCTTTTTAACTGTTAGTTTTCCCTGAGTCCTATAGTCTTACAGCTGTACTATTGTCTGTTTTCACTGTTCATTTTTGACCCTTCGTTCTTTCCCCTCACCTGCACCACCCCCCATACTTTATCTTGTTCTTCCCTGATCGTGTTATCTTAGAAGACTCCAGTAATCTGCATGTTCAAGACTCAGCCATTAAGGCCTTTAATGTTTAGAGAACATCCTTTACAGTGGGCCACATTTCAATTTGCTAGGCTTCCTCAAGGTGCAGCAGGAATGACATGTCATTAAACTTGAGCACAGAGGGCCTGAAGGTGCTTTGACTGATGTATCTGTCTGGGCTTTGTTACTTAAGAAATCTAGTAGTTGAAAAATACCTCTTCTCATACTTAGAAAAATGTTCAGAGAAATCAGTCTTTGAGATTGCTGCCTCCTCTCAGGCAGCAGACACTGAAAGATTGGTGGGTTTTGCCCCAATAGTATCCCGAAAGAGCCTCCCTTTATACAGAGAAGCTGGCAGGCTTTCTTTTCCTCCTACAAGTGGCAACCCGAATCCTGAGTTGAAAGTGAATCTTTGCCCTTGGCTCCTCTCCAGCATTCCTCGCTGAGCGAATAAGGATTTGGAATGTCAGAAAATAGAAGAGGGGAGGGGAAAAGATGTGTGTATGACTGTGAGTGTTTATATGTAAAAGCAGCTTCGTCTGGGAGGACTTAGGGAAACTTCACTTCCTCTGACTGCTTCCTTCTCACAAACTCTTGGTTCCTTATTTGTATTTTTGTTTGTTTTGTGTTTTGTTTTTTAAGTTGTTTAACCTGGGTTTATCACAGAATTTCCAAACCCCTTACAGTCCTGTGGAGTCAAAGCTAAGGGAAGACAGCATGATTTCCAGAGGACTTGTATTTCTTCCCTCTGGATAAAGTGGCGGTTGTTATTCCCAGGGTCGTCTCCAGCAAGATCCAAGGTCGTTTTTCCTCTGGGATTTAATCTGGTGTCGTCAGGAGCCTAGACTCAGGTTTTACTGGGGAGCAAGCCTCAATATGAAGTGTCCTTTTGGGAGAATCAAGGACCCAATCAAGGCATAAAAGGTGTGGTTCAGCATAACACCCTCCACCTTACGCTTGCAGTCTTGAACACTGTGGTTGAAGCGGAATTGAAAATATCGATGGGACACGCCTCTCAGCCTCCGTTTAACTGTGGACTGGTTCAGAGCTCAAGACTATAATTTACAGGGTGGCTTTTATCCTTTATTTAGTTCTATCCAAAGTCATCTTGCATCCACACGAAAGGCAAGATTCCGTGAGGGTAACCTACAGGGGCAGTTTCCCAGCTTTGTCTGAAGAACCCAGTGGTTGAGTATCTGTCGACATCCTGAGGAACCATGTCCTCTTTATACACCCGAAGTAAAGAATTCACCCGGAATAGGAAATCTCAGTCTGATTCTCCCCCAGCATCTCCTTCCCCGACTGCCAAGACATTCCGAGTAAGCAGTGTTTTTTATTTGCATGTGTTCATAGCTCTGTCAAAGGTAGAGAATGTGTATGCATGTATGATTTGGGGGGTTAGGTTTACAGCAGAGGCATGAGCATATGGGAATCAGCAGAGGGAAAAAGAAAATTTGTGAGTAAAGACTATTAGCTTCTCTACAAAAGGTTATGGTTCATAATACTTAATATAATATAGTCTTAAGTAAAAGACTTAAATATGTCAGACTGCAGTTTCTGTCTTTAGCTTTTAACTAGCAGTTGTAAACTGTTGGACAGTAAGAGTTTAGAGTCCTTGTCACCGTGTCTTACAGGGCTTTTCTTAATTTCTCTGGCTCCATTTAGTTGCTGCTTTTCCTGTGTTTTATGGGTCAATACTATGTTTCAAGAGAAAAGTTCCCAAATGGCCAGGAAACAATGTACATTAAACTGCAGTTACGTATGTGTGAGTTCTGTGTAAATGTCTGTGTGTGCACGTATATGAGAGAGGACACGCTTTGCCTATTTTGTGTGTATGTGAGCGATAAAGAAGGGGGTAAAAAAACAAAAATAAGCAAAGAATTATGATCACTTAAAGCCTGCTCCTCAGTAACCAGTAAATTTCATGTACAAAGCCAAAGAAACAACTCCTGACCATTGATAACCAGCTGTCTGGAGATGTTTGTGATGTCCTTAGGCAGGTCCATTTGAGACTTTCTCCATTTTCTCGAGTGAAAGTCTCTGTTGGAGTAATTTGCATGTGGACATTTGCATCTAATTTAGGGTATTTCGCTGAAGGAAGCCGAGACAAACAAGAAGTACTACCAATAGCAAGGGACGAGAAGCCCTGATCAGCATATTAGGTAGTAGGTAAAGTAGTAGTTTCTTCATAGGGGACTGTGTCGTGGTGTACCCTATATACAGCACAAGAAGAAGGCAGGCCATAGCTTCCTTACTTAGGGAGCTGTGGGGAGAAGATCTGCCAGAAATGGACTGAATAGATTACTCTTTTTCTTTTGAATTGTTTTCTATCCATTGTCAATGCCTTTCCCATGGTGTAAATTTACCATATAGTGCAATTTGGTATATGGCATGTTGGTCTGGGACCTCAGCCAGAGATGTTTAGTTACAAAAAGACAAAAAGAATTTTGTTATGAAGCTGTTTCATTCATAAGGTCTTCCTGTGAGAGGACCCAAAGAACTCACTATCACTGAGTTCTGGGAGTGTTTTTTCCACACCTGGGCTGGTACCTTTCCAAGGAACCACAGCAGCTATGGGGTGTTTTTGGTGTTCACAGCTCAGTCTACAAAACTGAGTGCCTTTACTTTGATTAGTGTTTCCCTTTGCTTCTTCCCCTCTGACAGAAGTTTGGTAGAGGCCAGCAGTGTCTTTTGGTATAAAGAACCCCTTGTTAACGTTTGTTCACCTCTGTATCCACAAAGCTGAGCCGTGCAGGATACCTGGTGAAGCAATCAACAACTACCTGCTTAGTGACCATTTTCCTTTCCCTCTTTGAGCCCATTTCTTCCTTAAAGTTGGATACAGCTTTCTTCTTATCTCAGTCCTGACAGCTGCCAGCCTACCTTCAATCTTCTCACCCCCTGCCCTGGCCTTTCAGTCAGAGGTCACAGTGGGAAAGAATTTGAGTGTCATTGACGTACAGGAAACCAAAACGTGGATGGCTTTAATAAGGGACTTCTTCCCAAATTTAGTGGTCAGTTACTATGGATTCCCACAATAGCATCAGCTTACTGTAACCAACTTCCAGTGTCCACATGGCTTGAAAACTATACTGTAGAGAACATTGAGTTTTCCTATACCACTCGTATTTCATTATGTTGCTTATAACTTTAATGTTTGAGAGAGTGAAAGGTATGCAAGATTAATTTGGAAGCTGTTAACACTTGGGACTCACTATAAAACTAAAATTCCACTCATGTCCTGAGTAATTAGGTACTCTTTAACAACTAGTTTTGTGATATTGTGGTTGTGCTTATATGGCTTCTGATGCCTGGTTGTAACTGGCTGCTGCTTAAGGACAGTTGCAGGGATTAATATCTCTACTTTGTAATACGGACTCTGTTGGGGAACAGAGGTGGAGAACAGTGTTATTAACTGTTGTTAACTGGGAGAATATTTTTAACACCTTGCTGTTGGTCAAACATTTAAGAAGCAGTGCAGGTAAGCTAATACCAAGAAAAATATGAGCATTATCTCCAAACTGCCTAACATGTGCCAGGCCCTTTACTTTCATTATCTCATTTAATCCTCAGCCATGCTGAAAGATAGATATTGATTGCTGTTCCCATTTTACATGAGAAAATTGAGACACATGGAACTAGCCCAACAGCAGAGTCATGATTCAAGCTCAGGTCTCTCTGATTCCGAAATCCATCTTCATCAGCCACACTGGAGTCAAAATATTTGAAGGTCAAGGTTAAGGACATGCTAGGGTCAAAGATGACATTTTAAAGCTTGAGTAGCTGTAGGAGTTCGTCTAAAATTCAGACATGGGGACACTGGAAACAGATTGCAGAAAGGAGGAAGACTGTTTACAGGCCAACGGAGGGAATTGTCAGGCCACAACTGAACCTTGTGTGCCTGGTTCTGAAATGCCACTCACTCTAAGAACACAGACCCTACAGAGCCCAAAATCTTGTGGGCTACAGGGTCTTCTGATTTCTCTTAAACGCAGAAATGCTTCATCTTTTATAGTGAAGATTCCAGAAGGTGAAAATACAGTAGAGATACTGGAGAGTTCTGTGTGCCAGAGTTAAGGTTGAGACAGCTCTCTCACTATCTTCCACCAAACTACTGTGACATGGGTACATACAGTTTTCTGCTAGAGATTTCACAGTTAAAGAGACACAGTCTCTGAGCCAACATTCTTCATAACAGAGGATTGAAATTTTGAGCCAGTGTTTAAAAGCTTGTGTTTTGTTTTAGTGTTGTTAAAGGCACTAAGTACTAAATGCTTCCATATAAGGAAGATGTCCTCAAAATAAATCTAAAACAATGATTATTCACACAGGGAGAATATTTTTAACACCTTGCTGTTAGTCAAACATTTAAGAAGCAGTGTGGGCAAGCTATAAACTGCAACTCAGATATTGTTTTTAACTTGGGAAAACAAAAGGCAAGGTGAATATTAGCTTCAGGATCTAGTTTTTGACAGTGAATGTTTAGATATAATACCAAAAACACTAGGAACAAAAGATAAAATAGAGAAATTGGACTTCATCAAAATTAAACACTTTTGTGCATCAAAAGACTTTATCAAGAAAATGAAGAGACAACCTACAGAATGAGAGAGCACATTTTATAACTATATTCTGAACATTTAGTATGCAGAATATGAAAAGAACTCCTTAAACTCACCAACAAAAAGACAAACAACCCAGTTTTTTAAATGGGCAGTGGACCTGAATACACATTTCTTCAAACAAAATAGATGATAAACATAATAAAGGCACTCAACATCAGTAGTCATTGTGTTGTGTTGTTATGTGCCTTCAAGTCGGCCCTGACTCATAGTGACCACCCCCCCTTGGGTTTCCGAGGCAGTTATCACTACAGAAGTAGGATTGCCCAACCTTACTTCCGAGGAGTGGCTGGTGGTTCAAACCCACCAGCCTTCTGGTTAGCAGTCAAGTGCCTTAGGCACTGTGCTACCAGAGCTCCTAACTGTCATTAGGGAAATACAAATCAAAGCCACATTGAGATACCACTTCTCACCCATTAACATGGCTTTAAAAAAGGAAAATAGCAAGTATTGAGGATGTGGAGAATTCAGAACCCTTATCCATTGCTAGTGGGAATGTGAAATAGTACGGCCTCTGTGGAAAACAGTCTGGTGGTTCCTCAACAAAAAAACAGAATGACTAGATGATCCAGCAACTCTACTCCTACATATATACCCAAAAGATACGAAGGGAGGAACTCAAACAAGTACTTGTACACCAGTTGTTCTGGTTACCTAGTGCCACTCTGACAGGAATATACCACAAATGAGATTGCTTGAATAAACAGGAGTTTATTCTCTTACAGTTCAGGAGGCTAGAAGTCCAAGTTCAAAGTGCCAGGCTCTAGGGTCTGGGTGAAAGCCCCTCGACCATGGGCTTCAGCTCTGCCTCTTGCTCCTGGCCCACTGAAGCTAGAAGCATCTCTTTACTCAATCAGCTACTGGCTCTTGAGACTAACAAGCCCAAGGTCGACAAATAAAAAGGCACAGTCCCCATGTTACCAAACCACACAGCAGGCCATTGATTCAAGTCCATTGTAAGTCCCAAGGTCAGCAGAGCATAGCAGACTGCTAAACAACAATACAGCTACATGCAGGGTCCAAGCGTGCCATAAGCTAGAGACCATTCCCCAAGGCTTCTCCTTATATACAGGAAGCAGACCACATCCCTAAGGCAGCTACTTGGCTGCTCACAATAGATTCCACCATAGAGTTGATTACCAGTCTCATCATGGGGAATACTACATCCAGCTACCTAGCCACTCAACCAGGCCCAGCCAAGTTGACACACAAACTGAACTACCACACCAGTGTTCACTACAACATTAAAAATAGCCACATGAAAACAACCCAAGTGTCCATCAACAGATGAATGAATAAATACAATGTGGTATGTCCATACAATGGAGTATTATTCAGCCACAGTGATATTCTGATAGATGCTGTAATACAGATGAACCTTGAAAACATTATGCTGTGTGATAGACAAATACAATCTTACTTATGTGAAATATGTACAGTGGACAAACGCATAGAGTCAAAAGTTTCTCAGTGGTTACCAGGGGCTGAGGAGAGAGGAGATGATTAGTTACTGCTTAAGAAGCACTGAGATTCTATTTAGGTTGATGAAAAACACTTGGAAATCAATTGTGATTTCACACATGGTGACTGTACTTGATATTACTGAATTATACACTTAAAAATAGTTAAAATGGCAAATATTTTATTACACACACAAAATATATATACATATACACACCCCTCTCTCAACAGAGAAAATGTCCATCTTTGTGGTATCCCCCTCCTCCTACCTCTGTTGAGAATGGCTGTTGTAAGTAGTATGCTCCTATTATTGCGGTTTGGTCTCTGTTGGTTATATATGTATGTTATTTATTTATTTTTTAAACCATTTTTCTTGGCTTTAAAAGTTTGACACTAGCTCACTGTCTAAAAGTTGGGAACCATCCTGAGTAACAGAATTATTCATCTCTGACTTGTCACTCAGGGGGTTGAAACAGATCAACTTGCATATTCACTCTCATTTCTATCAACCACAGTTGATACTTATTTATGAGGATTTGAAGGTTAAGCCTCTGTTACACCATGAAGCAAGTACAACATCAGATGCCAGGGAAAGCTTCCTTGTGACAGTAATTTGCAGCATAAAAAAGAAAATTTTGAACAACAAATACATTAAACACCTCTAGCTCTTGCTTTTTAATCACCATATATACTACTGAGTCTAGAGTTTATAAATTCCATTAACTTACAACCCAGGCAAGAACTAGTGGTATTGAAGGAAGTCCAAGCTGCAGGGAATGAATTAGTAAAAAACAAGGCTTCAGGAATTGATGGGATACCAGTTGGAATGCTTCAACAAACAGATGCCACACTGGAGGCACTCACTCATCTATGCCAAGAAATTTGGAAGACAGATACCTGGCCAACAAATTGGAAGAGTTCCATATTCATGCCCATGTCAAAAAAAAAAAAAAAAGATGGTCTAATAGAATGTAGAAATTATCAAGCAATATTATTAGTATCATTCACAAGTAAAATTTTGCCGAAGATAATTAAAAAATGGTTGTAGCAATATATCAACGGAGAACTGCCAGAAATTCAAGCCAGATTCAGAAAAGGCTGTGGAACTAGGAATATCATTGCTGATATCAGATGGATCTTGGCTGAAAGCAGAGAATACTAGAAAAATGTTTACCTGTTGTTTTATTTTCTATGCAAAGGCATTCAACTCTGTAGATCATAACAAATTATGGATAACACTGCAAAGAATGGGAATTCCAGAACATTTGATTGTGCTCATGTAGAACCTGTACTTAGACCAAGAAGCGGTCATTCAAACAGAACAAGGATACCATATGTTTTAAAATCAGGAAAGGTATGCAACAGAGTTGGATCCATTCACCATAATTATACAATCTATATGCGGAGCATATAATCCAAGAAGTTCGACTATAGGAGGAGGAAAACACCATCAGGATGAAAGGAAGGCTTGTTAACAACCTGTGATATGCAGATGACACAATCTTGCTTGCTGAAAGCAAAGAGGTCTTGAACCACTTACTGGTCACTCTAAGATCAAGGATTATAGCCTTCAGTATGGGTTACACTTCAACATAAAGAAAACAAAAATCCTCACAACTGGACCAATAAGCAACATCATGATAAATGGAGAAAAGAGTGAAGTTGTTCAAAATGCACAAACAGCAGAAGAGAAACCAGATGATTGGGACCTTCTAAAAATTAAATTTTTATGTACTTCCAAAGACTTCTCCAAAAGAGTCAAAAGAGAACCTACAGATTGGGAAAAAAATATTTGGTAATAACATATCTGACAAGGGACTTATCTCT
>NW_006921662.1:9857633-9863095 GCF_000298275.1 Orycteropus afer afer
AGACAAAGTATATGTGAACTGCTATATGGAAAGTGAATTTGCTCTATAAAGCTTCACCCAAATCACACACACACAAAAAAAGTCAAGTTAAGGATTTTATTTTACTTGGATCCGCAATCAATGCCTATAGAAGCTGTAGTCAAGAAATCAAATGACATACTGCATTTGGCAAATCTGTGTCAAAAGGCCTCTTTAAAATGCTAAGAAGCAAAGATGTCATTTTGAAGACTAAGGTGTTACCACCTCTTAAGCATGTGAAAGCTGGATTGAATAAGGAGGCCAAAAATACCAAACTCACTGCCATGGAGTTGATCCTGACTCATAGTGACCCCTTCTTGGGTTTCTGAGGCAGTGTCTCTGTGGAAGTATATTGCCCAGTCTTCCTTCTGAAGAGTGGCTGGTGGGTTTGAACCTCCAGTCTTCTGGTTAGCAGTCAAATGCCTTCCACAGAATAATTGATACCTTTGAATTACGGTATTGACGAAGAATATTGAAGCTGCCAGAAAAACAAACAAATCTTTCTGGGAAGAAGTACAGCCAGAATGCACCACAGAAGCAAGGAATGTGTTATGAGGTGGAAACAGTCCCTGGAGATATCATGATTGGTAAAGTAGAGGGTCAGCCAAAGAGAAGAAGACCCTCAAGGAGATGGATTGACACAATGAAAGACACAAGAACGGATTATTCATAACCCAGGGACTGCCTGTGTTCAATTTAGGTGGCTTAACATTTTAAAATCATTTTGAAAGCAAGAACCAGGTAATTGTTAGTTAGTATTTATTATTATTTGCTAATATAACAAAATAGTTTTCAACATTGGGCTTATCTAACTAAAACAAATGCTAGAGAATGTCCAAATTATTTTGCAGTGCTCATTTAATTATTGTATTGAATCCTTATTGAAATAAGTGGGTCACGAGCTTAACCCTAGGAATGTTTTAATTAGGCAGGTTTTCATTGAAACAGTATTTGTGGTAAAAAGATTGAAATGGCATTTATAAACCAAGATCAGTAGCATTTTCTCATTTAATGTAGATTGTTACTCCTTCAGGACTAATATCACAACAGAAAATATAAAGATATTTACATAATAATATTTTTCACCCCACCCATTGTTGTTGTTGTTAGGTCCCTTTGAGTGGGTTTCAACTCATAGCAATCGTGATCCTACGTGCAACAGAACAAAATACTGCCCAGTCCGGCGCTATCCTCACAATCCTTGTTATGTGTGAACTCATCATTGCAGCCCATCTCTTGGAGGGTCTTCCCCTTTTTTGTTGACCCTGTACTTTACTAAGCATGATATCTTTCTCCAAAGATGATCTCTTCTAATAACATGACCAAAATACAAGAGATGAAGTCTGGCCATTCTCGCTTCTAAGAAACATTGTGGCTATACTTCTTCCAAGACAGATCTGTTTGTTCTTTTGGCTGTCCATGGTATATTCAGTATTCTTTGCTAATACCATAATTCAAATCATCTTCTTCGGTCTTCCTTATTTATTGTCCAGCTTTCACATGCATATGATACAATTGAAAATACAATGACTTGGGTCTGGTGTACCTTGGTCTTCAAAGTGACATCTTTGCTCTTTAACACTTTAAACAGGTCTTTTGCAGCAGATTTGCCCAGTGCAAATACATCGTTTGATTTATTGACTGATGTTTCTATGGGTGTTAATTGTGGATCCAAATAAAATGAAATCTTTGACAACTTCAGTCTTTTCTCCATTTATCATGATGTTGCTCATTGGTCCAGTTGTGATGATTTTTGTTGTCTTTATGTCGAGGTATAATCCATACTGAAAGCTGTATGTAGTCTCTGATCTTCAGTAAGTGCTAGATTTCCAGTCATTAATGTACTTAAAGAAAACACTTAACCAACTTGCTTTGTTTTTTAACCAGTTCTATAAAGGAATCTGGTGGCATAGTGCCTAAGGCATTTGACTGCTAACCAGAAGACTGGCGATTCAAACCCACCAGCCACTCCTCAGAAGGAAAGTTAGGCAATCTATTTCTGTAATGATACCACCTTGGAAACCTAAGGAAGGGTTGCTATGAGTTGGATCAGACTCAACAGCAATGAGTTACAAAGGAATCAGAGTACATCTGATAAACAATTGAGTGATAAAAGATTACTGTTTTCGGGACCAGGTTTGCTGGTCTGATAGAGCCTGGTGGAGCCCCTGAGACTATGGCCCCTAGCTGCCCTTCAGGTCTGAAATTGAACCCACACCTGTAGCTTCCAGCCAAACAAAAGGCAAGCATATGAGCTAAACATTTACATTAGGTAGATACACTAATTGGAGAGATCAATCAGGGGAGAAAGAAGGGCTGTGTATGCACAGGGAGACAGCTCGTGGGGCAGGAGTTCATGGAGGGATGGACACAGAAGAGGTAACTATCGGGAGGAAGTGAGAGGGAAGCTGTTGCGTTGTAGTAAATTGTAGTCAATGTCATGAGACAAGGTGTATGTGAACTGCTGTATGAAAAGTGAATTTTCACTAAACTTTCACCCAAATCACAAAAAAGAAAAATAAAAAAAGGACTGCTGCTTTCATGAGAGCTTGTCTTTGTGGGATCTGTGGTTCATGGGGAACATTCCTTCTCTTGGCCTTTGAAACTATCAATATTGGTAATCCTTTACATGAACTTTGTGTCCTCCTCTGGCAACCATTGGGAGCTCTGACAACATAGTGCCTAAGGCACTTGAATGCTAACCAGAAGGTTGGCGGTTCAAACCCACCAGCCACTCCTTGGAAGGAAGGTTGGGCAATCTACTTCTGTGTGATACTGCCTGGGAAACTCAAGGAGGGGTCACTATGAGTCAGGTCCGACTTATGTTATGGCAAATAACAGCAGCAACAAGTGGCAGCCATTAATAGCTATTTAGTATGTTATCTTATCCTCTGGACCTCTGATACTACTCTGGGACACTACAATCAGGAATCTAATTTTTATTCAACTTTATAATCCATTGTCATGAAATGGGAAGCATTTGTGTGAACAGTGTTAATTTAGAGTATGATCTATTAACCTTTTTTTTTTTTTTAATCTCTAATTGAAACCAGTAATGTGTCTTTTTTTATTGCATTCAAGAAAGTCAATAAGCCATAATTTTTCAGCCCTAGGCAAGAGTAGTAGAACCTGTGGGAATAAAAGTAATTTCCCCATTTGGAGCCATTACATGAATCCTAGATGGATATTAGGCAAGTTAAAACCAAAAACAAAACCAAACTCACTGCCATCAAGTCACTTCTAACTCATAGCAACCCCCATTGGGTTTTCAAGGCTGTAAATCTTTACAGAAGCAGATCATCTCATCTTTTTCCATGAAGTGGCTAGTAGGATTGAACCACTGATCTTTTGGTTAGCAGCCAAATGCCTTAACCACTATACCACGAGAGCTCCTTATTGAGCTAGTTAAGCCCTATCCTAAATAAAGCTGGATGAAATGGACGTTGAAATTTCAGTTTGTTGATCAGAGAAAGTGAGAGTTTTGAATACATTGGCTCCTTTTCCTGGAGTTGCCAGGTAACAACACACAGATGCCAATCCTGGCCTACTCTTATCTCTCTAATTTTCTGCATTCCATTATAAAGGGATATTGAGGCCACCTGATCCATTTTAAATGCTCCCACAATTGACATTCTGTGAGCACCTGCTATGTAGTAGGCCCTCTACTAGATACTAGGATTCAGAAAAAAAAAGACACAGTCCCTGCCCTTAAAGAATTGACAGTCTAATTTGGAAGATAAATAAGCAATGTTTCGATAAAAGTGTGTGGTTATTTTAGGAGGTCAATCAATGGATATATGTATAAGCCTGCTTTCCCTGCCCGCCCCCCCCAGGAACAATAGGAGCTAGGTTGGCAAAGAGGAAGGAAAGCACGCTATAAAAACAAAAAAGGAGAGAGCAAGTGTGGCGTTATTTTGAGAGCTGTAGATCAACATGGTTAGATTGAAAAATATATTGAGGAGTTTATAGGAAATGAGACTGGAGACACAGCAGGGGCCAGGTCCATGTGGAGCTTAATACACCATTGTGAGAATTTGGGGCTATCCTGTAGGAAAAAGATTGAAGATTTGAAGTAAAGTTACTGTGCTCAGATTTGCAATTAGAAAAATAACACTAGAAGCTCTGGAGACTAAATTGTAGAGAGTGTCGGAGAGTGGTAAGATCAGTAGGCTCATGATTGTCGTATTCCAGGTGAGAAGTAAGAAGTAAGACATTGTAAGGGCAATATAGAGAAGCATTTGGCTGTTTAGAAGGTAGACTTGACAGCACTTGTTTGTTGTTGTTGTTGTTGTTATGTGCTGTCGAGTTGGTGACTGATAAACTAGGGGCAGGGTGAACCTGTCAGAGGGCATAGTCAAAAATGGCCCCCAGGTCGTTAGTTGATTCAATAGATAATAGTATGAAAAAACTTGAGTTGGCAAACACAGGAAGGGGAAGGATATAGAATGGGGAAATGGCTGATATCTATGATTGAAACCATGGGTGAACTTATGTAAAGGGTAGATGTATAAGGAGAGAGCTGAGATAGAACCTTGGAGAAGTGACAGCTGCAGATAGAGGGGTGCTGCTGCTGCTTCCCATAGCGCCTTCCTATCCAGTTCCGCTGGAGTCACTCTGGGGAGATGCAGCAGGTCTCCTATCTTGTTTCTCTGTTTGGAAGTACTGCAGTCAACCTTGTGTTGCAGTGATAAGTTTCTGTTCTCAAAGGACCCAGAAATTTAGGAGGTCAGTTAAGGGTCAGTTGGTTCAACATTTGGGTTCTGGTTTTGTTTTCAGTACATAACCAGTTGTGTGAGCAGGGATTGTTTTTTTGACATGTTCCCAGATTATTCAACATTGTTTTTTACTTCTTCTCAATCTCATGTTTGGGTGATCTGATCATTAATTATCATCAGAAGGCCACAGGGAAATGATTAGAGTTGGATTTCATCAGCCTTTTATTCTTTTCCAGCCCCTTTTGGCTCTGTTTGTGACCTGCTTGTTGTGTAATGGCTGATGGTTATCCACAGCTGGGGTGTTAGTTCTCATCACAGCTCCAAAACCCAGCAGCCTTCTTTGGTTACACAATGCAGGGACCTCTACCAATAAGACAACCGGATAAAGATACTGAAAGTGTGTCTGGATTTTAACCTCTTCATGGTTGATCAGGAAAATCAACATTTTCTTATAAGATTTGTCTCATCTTTGTGTTGATTTGCAAAATCAATTTCAGATGGTTGATTATTTGGGAGAGGATATAATTACTCAGATAGTAAAATAATAACCTTAAATGTCCATAGGTTAGAAAGGGTGAGTAGGAATTAGGCTGGATAATAAAAATCTACAAATCACAAAGACTCTGTGCTTCCTCAATAACAAAAAGACAAACAATCCAATTAAAAAATGGGCAGAAGACATGAACAGACACTTCACCAAGGAGGATATTCAAGCGGCCAACAAACATA
>NW_006921662.1:9863958-9922033 GCF_000298275.1 Orycteropus afer afer
CAATGACATGAGACAAAGTATATGTGAACTGCTGTATGAAAAGTGAATTTACTCTGTAAATCTTCACCCAAATCCTAAAAAAAAAAAAAAAAAAAAAGACTCTGTGCTTGAGTGCTAAGGAATTTGTTTGAGCTTACTCCTTTTGCAACCAACAAGCCCTGGCAGAGTCAAAGAACTAAAGAGAGATGAGAGAGAGGACAACTGTATTAGTATGAGTAACTAACACAACATAGATGTTTACTGCATGCCAGATACTATACCAAACACTCACAGATATTGTCTCACTTAATGCTTATTAGTAACCTTACGCAATGGGAATCATTACTGCCATTTTACCACTGAGGCAGAGAGGAGTTAAGTTTTTATGTACGATCATACAACTAGTAAATGCTCAAGCCAGCAGTCTAGCCCCCAGAGTCTCTATCTTCAACACTAAGCTGTGTAGCTGCCTCAGTATAATTACTGGGCCTCCATTAAATAGCTCCTGAATTATTGCCAGTATCCCTGACTATGGAATCTTGTTTGAAAACGGAGATGGTGACAATAGAATTATTTTAAAGGAGGCAAAACTTCACAGAATAATTTAGGAAGAGACAAGACTAAATTAGTAAAAAGTCAGAATTTTAAATCATTTAAAAATAAATACAGTTTAATGGGTATATGGGTGGATAGATAGGTGGACAGGCTGAACTATTAGGTATGCCTATGCAGCAGGGAGTGTACCCAAGACCATGTATAGGCTTGGTAGACAATATTTCTACAAGTGTATTTTTATGTTCTGTAAGAATTCCCAGAGGTATGGTAGAGCTGACAAGGGACAAGATTGTAGTCACTTCTTGGTCACAGCCAGCTACCCAGAGGGACCAAGTAGTTGAATCTGTGTGCTCGGGACCATAGTCACAGGGGACATCAAGCTCAATTGGCATAACATACTACACAAAACATTGTTCTACCTCCTACTTTGGCAAGTAGTGACTAGGATCTTAAAAGCTTGCAAGCAGCCATCTAGATGCAACAATGGGTCTCTCCTTATCCAGAGCAAAGAAGAATGAAGAAAATCAAAGATTCATGGAAACAATTAGTCCTAGCGACTAGTACACCATGCAGTCCTCAGCCTATACGACTATGAGACCAGAAGAACTAGATGGTGCCCGGCTACCACTGTCAACCATTTGGAAGAGGATCTATGTAGGAGATCCTGGATATAGAGGGAGAACAATGTGGAACAAAACTCAAAATCATTTGGGGAAATAAAGGAGACCAGGTTTGCTGGTCTGATAGAGCCTGGTGGAACCACTGAGACTATGGTCCCTAGCTGCCCTTCAGATCTGGAATTGAACCCACTCTTGTGGCTTCCAGCCAAAGGCAAGACAGACATAAAAGTTGAACATGTACCTGAGGTAGATACATTCCTTGGAGAGAACAATCATGGGAGAAAGAAGGGCTGTTTATGCACAGGGAGACAGTTCAGGGGGCAGGAGTGCATGGAGGGATGGACACAGAGAAGAGGTAACTGTCGGGAGGAAGTGGGAGGGGAGGTGTTGCATTGGGATAAACTGTCAGTGTCATGAGACAATATATGTGTGAACTGCTATATGGAAAGTGAATTTGCTCTGTAAACTCACCCAAATCACAATAAAAAAGTTTGTAAATAAAGTAATAAAACAGTATGTAAATAGTTGCTCTGAAACCACTTGTAAGTGCTCAGAAACAGATCCTTTAAGCAGAGTGTTTCTCTTATTTTGTTTATGCTATTAATTTTCTTTGTAAATAATTTTTAGACAGATGGTACAAAGGTATGCTTCAACTCAGGACCTGTTAAATTATAACAAGTTTTGAATTAGTAGGGCCTGCATTACTGTGCTTTTTCTTATCTGAGCAACCCTTTCCCTACCAGAAAAAGCCAACAAACTGCAAATGTGTTTTGTAAAATACCTGTCTTACTCTGGAAGATGATTTAGCCCCCTAAATCCAAAGAACCTTATGCATGTGAAGACTCAAGGTCCTAATAGAGTATAAAAGGCTAAATTTAATGAAAGAATTAAAAAAAAAAAAAGCATCAATCTTCATCTTTTAGAGCTGCCAGTAGCATTTTGGGAAACTGTGGTTCTAGGAAGGCCCCAACTTGTACCAGATTTCATCAAGTCACACATGATAATGCCATTTTTTGTTAATTCAGTTTGAAACTCCAGGGTAATGCACCCAGTAGGACATACACACACAAAAAATATCTAGCCACTGTTGGTCACTACCTTTTCCAGCTATCCTTTTAATATAGTATTCAATGACATTCAGTTGATTGCTGTTTTGGTTACCTAGTGCCACTCTGACAGGACTATAAACCAAAACCAAAACCAAAATGGGATGGCTTTAACAAACAGGAATTTATTCTTACAATTTTTGGAGGCTAGAAGTCTGAGTTCCAAGTGCCAGGCTCTGGAGGCTGGATGAAAGCCCTTCAACCTTTGGGTCCAGCTCTGCCTCCTGCTCCCAGCCCACTGAAGCTGGAGGCTTTTCTTCACTCAGCTGCTGGCTGCTGAGACTGAGAAGCCCAAGGTTGACAAGTAAAAAGGTACAGTCCTGATGTTACCAAACCACATGGCAGGCCATTAATTCAAGTCCATTGAAAGTCCCAAGGTCGGCAGAGCATGGCAAGCTGCTGAACGATGATGGCTACACGCAGGTTCAAGTGTGCCATAAGCTAGAGACCATTCCCCAAGGCTTCTCCTTACATACAGGAAGCGGACCACATCCCTAAGGCAGCTACTCAGCTGCTCACAGTAGATTCCTCCATGGAGTTGATTACCAGCTCATGATGGAGAATACTACATCCAGTTGCCCAGCCACTCAACCAAGCCTAGCCAAGTTGACACACAAACTTAACCACTACAGTCACTTTCCTGCATTACTCCGTCATTGTTTTATGGATGTGCTTATCTTGCCTCCACAAAGAAGATCTCTTTGAGACCAGCAGGAACTATGTCCTAGATTTCTGTAAATGTCTGTTTTATTCTTCTAAGTACTACTGAAAGCTGGGCACACACAGGTAATGAATACTTACAAGGAGTGAACAACTTTGCCTGTTTAAGATTTGATCTCTGCTCGTATCCCATTTGACCATCTGGAAAGAAGTCAGCCACACACTAGATTATCCTGTTTATGAAATGAATGCCAACCATAGGTTTTCCCAAGACAATTCAGATTCTTGTTTATTACAGTTTGTAGTGTATCTATGGCTCCCCCATATGTGAGTTAATATTTTGGTTTCTGTAGGAACAGAAAGAGAAAAGACTAGCAACAATAGAAGTCCCTGACTTTATATGGAACCTACTGAGAAAGAAAATCTTACCTTTTGTGATTTAGGTCACAAGTATTTATTTCCCCTTGAAAAGTAAGATCTGGAGAATCTCACTAACCCCTCCATGAAGATTTTGATTCATAGCCTAGTCCACATAAAATTAACTGCTACCCAAATAGGTTTCTAGACTGTGACATTTACCATATAAAAAACCCCATTAAGGAAGCTTATTGCCTAAAGAGGTACAACAATAGTCAGTAACATCATCTATTAAAGAGCCTTGACCGAGGAGTAGGAAGAAACCTGGAAACTGAATTAAAGCAGGAGAGAAACTCAGTCAAGCAATGAGATTGAAGGCTACTCTGTCTTATAGGGGTAACATCATACAACAGCAAGGGTTTTTAAAATTTATGATTTATTCTATGCAGAATTTCCTACCAGTATTTTTTGGGGAAGTGATCAGGCTTCTTCTGTGTTCACTGAGCTTGTTTTTTGTTTTTTTTAATCACACGAATGTATTTCATGGGTTACTATGGTTTCAGGTGACTGTGCACACCCATTTGGATCTAAAATCCTACCCTGTGAGGGAAATAAAAATAGGTGTTAATTATGAGAAATGTGACCCATATGCTAGAGCCACTAGTTTTAGAGCTATTCATTCTCCTATTGGTCATTTTCAACACATACAGTATGCAACATGTGAGAGGCTGCATAGAGAATATGCCTGAGTGTGCAAATGTATTTGTGGGTCACAATAGCGTTTGAATTATCTTTGAAGGTAAAATGACTTACCTCCAATATTTTAGGGGGGCCTCTGGTAGCATGGGAGCTCTGGTAGCATAGTGGCTAAGGCACTTGACTGCTAACCAGACGGCTGGCAGTTCAAACCCACTAGCCACTCCTCGGAAGGAAGGTTGGGCAATCCTACTTCCGTAGTGATACTGTCTCAGAAACCCAAGGAGGGGTCGCTATGAGTCAGGTCTGACTCGACGGCACATAACAACAGCAACAACTGGTAGCATAGTGCCTAAGGCATCTGACTGCTAACCAGAGGCTGGCGGTTGAAACCCACCAGCCTCTCCTTGATAGGAAGGTTGGGCAATCTATTTCCATAGTGATACCACCTTGGAAACCCAAGGAGGGGTCGCTATGAGTCGGGTCCGACTCGACGACAGTGTGTTTGGTTTTGGTTTAGTATAGTCATACGTTTTCTTCTACAGTTAAGTTTTGTGAGTTCCAGAAAATCTTCTGAAGCTGGGAATATCTACAAAGAAAAAGTGCTGACCTGTGTAGAAAACAAGAGCTATAATATCCTTCTAATACTTAGATAACAGATATGGAACAAGTAGGTTCCACATAAGGTTTTGTTATTGTTGTTATGTGCCATTGAGTCAGACTCGACTCATAGTGACCCATCCTTGGGTTTCTGAGGCAGTATCACTACAGAACTAGATTGCCCAATCTTCCCTCCTAGGAGTGGCTGGTGGGTTTGAACTGCCAGCCTTCTGGTTAGCAATCAAGTGCCTGAGGAACTACGCTACCAGAGCTCCTAGAAAAGCATTAAGTAGCCAAAATCCCCCTCTCTGGAGGCCGCAGAGTGCCTAAGGCATTTGACTGCTAATCAGAAGTCTGACGGTTCAAACCCACCAGCCAATGCTTGGAAGGAAGACTGGGCGATCTACTTCTGTAGTGATACTGCCTCAGAAACCCAAGGAGGGGTCTCTATGAGTCGGGATCAACTTGATGGCAGTGAGTTTGGTTTTGGTTTAGTCATATGTATGTATGTATGTATGTATTAAGTGTGAGATAATGTAAAGCCAATAATCCCAACTATGTAGAGACAAACCTGCCTAGAAAAAATAAAAGACTACAGGGAAGTGTTAACGGTGCTTGCCTCCAAAAAACAAAAACCAAACTCACTGCTGTCGAGTCGATCCCAGCTCATAGAGACCCCTCCTTGGGTATCAGAGGCAGTATCACTACAGAAGTAGCTTGCCCAACCTACCTTCCAAGGAGTGGCTGGTGGGTTTGAATGGCCAGCCTTCTGGTTAGCAGTCAAGTGCCTTAGGCATTACGCTTCCAGAGCTCCTGGCACATGAGGTTTTAGATATAGCAAAAGATGAGTCTGTTTCTATCATGTAATGAACCTATAATTTTCTGTCATTTAATGAATTTACTGATTTTTCTTTTAAAATATATTGAGTGAGTTTTACTGAAAGATAAGAGGTAATATTACATGATCTCATTTCTGCATGCAATATTAAATTGATGTTCCAATCTGGGTTTCTCTCTCCTTTTTTTTTTTTTTTTCTTTTCCGGACTGTATCTTGATTTTACTATTTAACTTTTTCTGTTCCATATGTATTTAGTAATTGGTAAAAAGAAAAAAGTCCAGAAATATAATATGGTAAAGATATCTATGATTAAATATTAGCTCTTAGAAGCTAATTTTTGCCTCAGAACATACTCTGACATGCATCTACATCTTCCCACATGGATGCAACCTTTCCAGCAAAGACAATACTTTCAGCTTTTTTCTAATTTTAAATGTGTGTAATCACCCAGCTGCAGTTTAGAGGCCATGTACTATACATATTTCTTACTTTGAGGATGTTATAGATAAACTAGACCATGTCTTTTTGAAGTAGCATCCTTATGATAGTCAGAATTTCTAAAATGGCTCCCCAAAGATGTCCCAACCTACTCCCTAGAACTCATAAATATGACGAGTCGTGACTCTCCTAATCATGTTATACTGTACGGCACAGTTGACCTTAACATAGGGATATTTTCCAGGTGGGCCAGGTAATCTAATCAAGTGAGTGCTTGAAAATAGAGAGCTTTCTCAGCTGATGGCACTAGGGGAAGCCAGAGAAATTTGAAGTGTGAAAAGAACTCAATGCGACTTTGCTGGTTTGAAGATGGATGGGGCCATGTGAGAAGGAATGTGGGCACCTCTACAAGCAATGAGTAGCCACCTGCTGACAGCCAGCAAGGAACCAGGGACCTACAGCCACAAGGAACTGGATTCCCCAACAACCTGAATGAACTCAAAAGCAAATTCTGCCTCAAAAAAAAAAAAAAAAAATCAGACTCACTGCCGTCAAGTCAACTCCGACTCATAGCGACCCCTCCTTGGGTTTCCAAGGCAGTATCTCTACAGAAGTAGATTGCCCAGTCTTCCTTCCGAGGAGTGGCTGGTGAGTTTGAACCACCAGCCTTCTGTTTAGCAGTCAAATACAGACCTTTCAAATAAAAACCCAGTCAGCAGACTCCTTGATTTTAGTGTAGTGACAGCCTAGGCACAGAACTCAGGAGAGGCTATAAAACTGAGTTAATAAATGAGTGTTGTCTTAAGCCACTAAATTTTGTGGTAGTTTGTTGTAGCAGCAATAGAAAACTAAGACGGACCTCATCATCCCTGTCCTCTAATGCCACATCTTTGCATAAGTCTTGAAGGTTTCTACCCCTGTGTGTACAGGATTCCTAGTATACAGGGTCAGAAAGATTCATTTCAACAAAGCTAGGAACTGATGGACTCTCCTGTAAAATTTCCTGAGAACCCCATATGTTTGAGTTTTGAAGGGCACTCTTCTCCAGAGGTAGAAGGCTTGAAAACATTTATCTCTTGTAAGCATACACATGGAACTAAAAAGATTCTTAAATGTCAAAAGTTATAAAATTACATTATTTTGCAATTAACTCAGATATTGATGAGGTTTGAAGTGACCCTCAAAATCTGAAGGGCCCTTGCTATAGCCACACTCACATCATTGGCTTGGTCATCATCAGTCATTAATCTGAAAACACTGAAGAGGAAGGCTGGTTCTCTGTAGGCCATCCCAGAATAGCACAAATTGTTTCCCTGGCTCAGCTAGTGCACACAAACATAATATAAAATGTTCCTTCTGCTTGGTCCCTCTTCAGGGAAAATGTAAATAGGAGATTTTTTCCTATCACTGTGGGGTCAAGCCCTAACTCCAAAGGAACATGAGTTAAGCCCGTTTCATCCTTGGCAGAACCCATGTGACTTGGTCTCATTCCTTTCCCTTGGGCCCAGCTTTCCAGAGCCACAATTTTATTTTAAACTTGGACGAAGGAGTTTGGTTTTAATTATGTGCCTTCCTGAGCTCCTGATAACTTTAAAATTAAAAGCTTTTGTGGGGATTTTTCTAAGTTAGTCTCTGGTGTTTTGAGAGCCTTCCACATTTCACAAATCAAAACCAGCCTGGTTCCTGTCCCTTTCCACCACTGGCATCTGAATTAATGGTAATCTTGACTCTATTCTTTTATTAGAAACAGGGTACAAGCAATGAGATTATTATGGAAGAATTTCAAAAAGTATGGAAGGAAGGAGCCTGTTTCTTGTTTGGAGGGCATTTTAAAAACTATTGTCCATCCAGCTAATCATTCTTCTTACCTCCACTCTCTATATTCATATTCGTTTCTGAGCAGCTTTTAGTCTCTTCTTCTCCAGGGTCTCATTCATAGTATCTACTGCCCCCAGTTGGATCATAAAAGCTGTGAAAGTAATTCCTTCTCTGAACAGTTTTTGCCTAGTTCAGACACACCTGAGAATCTCCTCTTAATGGCTGACATTCGTTTGTCTCCAGTAGAAGGTCGAGCAACAGTCTTTAACAAAAACACTTAAAGAAGTTCCTTCTAAAACTTCCTGATTAGAGCATATGACATAATATGTTCGTGTTGTTGTTGTTGTTGTTATGTGCCGTCGAGTCGGCCCCAACTCATAGTGACCCCTCCTTGGGTTTCCGAGGCAGTTATCACTACGGAAGTAGGATTGCCCAACCTTCCTTCCGAGGAGTGGCTGGTGGGTTTGAACCGCCAGCCGTCTGGTTAGCAGACAAGTGTCTTAGCCACTATGCTACCAGAGCTCCCAATATTGACCTGCAAATTGGATGGAAGACTCATGCCTTTTCTAAAATACATGCTCTCATCTTGTGTAAGCTAGTCAAACCCTACATGAAGAGTACAGTAACTACTTAAAGGGTAGAGGAGAACTGTTTTGTGTTTTGTTTTGTTTTTCATTTTATTTTTCAAAACAGCACTGCATAGAAGAGAGGAAATGAGAGAATGAGGTCATTACCAAAACATACTGTTGTTATTAGTTGCCATCAAGTCAATTCTGACTCATAGTGACTCCATAGGTACAGAGTGGAGCTGTGCTCCATAGGATTTTCAAGGACCTTTGAGAAGCAGATCACCAGGCCTGTCTTCCGAGGTACCTTTGAGTGGGTTTGAACCATCAACCTGGCTTAATAGTCAAGTGTTTAACCATTCATACTACCCAGGGATACCTCCCAGAGCATAAGTAAGAGGAAATAATATCCCTAGCCTCCAAAAGATGATAGATTTGACTGAGTCCCTAAATCATGCATTCTACAAACCAAAACCAAACTCACTGGCATTGAGTTGATTCCAACTCATAGTGCCTCTATGGTACAGAGTAGAACTGTCCCATAGTTCCTAAGGCTCTAAATCTTTACAAAGATACAGCCTTATCTTTGTCCCACAGAGAGGCTGGTGGGTTCAAATGGCCAACCTTTTGGTTAGCAACCAAATGCCTTAATCACTGCACTGCCAAAGCTCCTAATCCATGTGTTCTAGGACTCCTTATTTCCTATAATCTAGGCTGACGTCTCTGGTGGTGTAATGCTTAAAGCATTTGACTGCTAACCAGAAGGCTACCACCAGCCACTCCTCACAAGGTAGACTGGGCAACCTACTTTCGTAGTGATACTGCCTCGGAAACCCAGGGAGGGGTCACTATGAGTCGCAATCGACTCGATGACAATGAGTTTGGTTTTTTTTTGGAGGCTGACGTCTTAGAGTCCTCTTGTCTAGGAGAACCTTCAGGTTCATTTCCCTAGCCTGGGTTCTGTTTGCCTCTTATGATGTTCCTTTCTGACTCACTGTTCCTCGGAGACCACTTAGGCAAACTCCCACTCTGTCTTATCTCTTGCTCTTCAGCTTTTCTTAGTAGTGTCCCTGAAGGGTAGGCAGTTAGCTTTTTAGAGAAAGAAACAGTGTCAGCACTGGCACAGTGAAC
This sequence comes from Orycteropus afer afer, assembly GCF_000298275.1. Classification (NCBI taxonomy): domain Eukaryota; kingdom Metazoa; phylum Chordata; class Mammalia; order Tubulidentata; family Orycteropodidae; genus Orycteropus; species Orycteropus afer. The sequence continues at coordinate 9,873,324 of NW_006921662.1, forward strand.
TGTGCTTAGTTTGAGTGACAGCAGGATGAAGAAGAAAAATTGAAGTTAAGTCCCCTCTACCAACTCTGCTCCTTTATCCAGGAAACCCAAAATATTCTCTCTAAATCTAACCAGTATTTTTTCATCAAACCCCAGATTATCTAGGAGATCAAGATGCCAAACACAACAGTAATTTCCAGGGGTATTCCACCAGTGAAAATCAGGAAGTATGACCTAAGAACCTAAGCCATTTTATTTTATCAGAACGGGGATTAAATCTTAAATCTTCTGTATGTTTTTAAACTGTCTCTCCATCCAGCTTATGAAAGCATTCTTCTTAGGCCAGAAAACTTAAGAAGAAACCATGTCTACTGCAGTGAGAACACCTCCTTTAGAAATCTTAGTTTTCTTCTTTCTGTGAAATACTATTGTTTGCATTAGGACAACTAACTCTGTTCCCTGTTGCATCCAAATATTGCTTATCCCTAAGATTTTATGAAGAGAGCTCTTCCCCAGTTGGTTGAATTGACCTTCCCAGAACATTGCTAAGACTAGTCCTTGAAGGCGATAAAAAGGCAAGGATTCCAGCTAGCTCCAGATGAAGTCAGATAAAAGTTCGAGGGAGATGGGGGAGTGTTATGCAAAGCAAGGAAAGACCAACGATTAACTTGGAAGCTCTTTTCCTTGATACCCGAATCTAGGTGAATTGAGCCCAGATCACTCACCACCTACACATTTTTATAAAAGTTCACCTCCCTCCAAAAAAAAAAGAGAAAGAACGATCATAAGGAATGTTAATACACCTTAAAAGATGGTAAACAACAGATTGTGATACTTGCTTTTAGTTACTGCTGGCAGGCAGACGTGAGAGTGTCATTTGCCAGCAGCTTCTAAGATGGCTGTCAAAAGCCCCTCCTGCCGTCAGCCTGTAGGGGCCAGAACTGGTGTGGCAGTCACAAGTTGGAGCGCCATCACAGCCCTCCCACCACGTGTTCTCAAGTCTGGAAAAATTAATTTAGACCTCTTGGAAACCTTGTGGAATCTGCCTTTTCATATCCAGGAACCCCATGGGCTTTTTCTGATTGCTGCCTGGTAGTATAACCTATGTTTATATTTTACATCAGCCTCCTCAGGGAGGCCGTACAGTATACACAGCCATACTGTCTGTCTTGGTTCTCTAGTACTGCTTTAAGAGACACACCACAAGTGAATGGCTTAACAAACAGGAATTTATTCTCTTACAGTTCAGAAAGCTGCAAGTCCAAATTCAGAGTGCCCCCTCTAAGGTCTGGGTAAAGGCCCCTTGACCTTGGGCTTCAGCTCTGCCTCTTATTCAAGGCCCACTGGAGCTAGAGGCATCTCTTAAATCAGACAGCTGCTGACTGCTGAGGCTGATGAGCCCAAGGTCAGCAAGGAGAATGGCACAGTCCCAAGATCAACAGGCACACACAGGCCACTGATTCAAGTCCAGTTAAAAAAAAAAAAAAAAAGAATGGATCAATTCCAAAATCAGCAGGCAACATGGCAGGCCACTGGATGAAGACTCAGCCAAATGCAGGATCTAAATGTGCCAAAAAAACTAAAGACCTTTCCCAAAATTTCTCCACATGTACTGGAAGCAAGCCACACCCCAAAGGCACCTCCCTTTCCACTGCTCTCAGCAGATTCCACCATGGAGGTGATTATACTCTCATCATGGGGAATCACTATATCCAGCCACCCAGCCAAAACCAGTCCAGCCAAGCTGACACACAACCTTAAATACTACATTATCCAAACATCTGAGCACTTTCTTAGATCTGATGACAGGGCATAAATAGTTTTTCATTGTGCTTCTAGAACATTCTCAGGGAAGAAGGTTAATTATACACCATTATTTTAGGAATAAATCAGTAGGAATGATTAGCATACTTTGAGATATATATAGTGGCTAAGAGTGATACATGGTAAAATCCTGATTTCCCTTTTGGAGTGGAAAGAAAAACTTGTTTCTAGACTATAGAGGGAGCTGCTAGAGTCTGCACAGCAGAATTTAAAGCCAAAAAAAAGGAGCTTAAATCTACCCAACAAATAAGATATTTCTAAAGAGGAAGCTTTATGTGTGTGTGTGTGTGTGTGTTTGTTTTTGTTTTTTGTCTTTTGCTTTTAGTGAAGTCACCACATTGCAGGAAAAACAGCTGGCAAATAGACAGATTTAATTGTCAGAAAGTTAATCAGTCCTCAGTCTGTGCACACCAAACAGAAATGGGTTTATTTTTCAGAAGGAGGAAGAAAAGGAAGGCACAATGCAGACCAATTTGATTATAAATGGGTCATTTTTGCATACCTAACAGAATATGGAAAGCTGTCTTTGGAGAGATCACCAAGAATGGTTCTCCCATATGGATAATATAGTTTGGAGACTATTCTGCCTAGAAGCAGTGAGAGTACCTAAGTGGTCTGCCAAATTATTGTCTCCTGTGGATGCATGTGAACCCATTTCCTTTGGATCAAAGGTCCTAAGTTAACTTCATACCCTGATTGCCATCAATAGCCAATATAATATCCCTGTGATTAAAAAATGAGAGAGAGGAAAGGGACTGAGACAAGGGAGGGACCTGACAGTTTAAGAGGGCACTTCCTCATAATTATCACATTTAATTCTTACCATGAGAGTAATTGGTAACTTGCTGAAGGTCACATGGCTAGAAGATATCAGAGCAGAAATTAGAGCTCAAGTTTAGCCAAGGCCATCACACTTCTCCCAGAAACGTTAACAATTCAGTTCAGTTAGTGTTTATTGAGCACCTTTCTTGTTCTGTCACTGAGGATATAGAGATAGTGATGGATCTCAGATAAAGAAAGTTTAGGGAAACCTCCCATAAACAATATTCTTTGTGAAAAAGTGTATTTCTTTATGTATGCATGTAAGTGGGTGTATGCATTTCTCCAACACCATCTTCTTAAAACGCACTTCTTGAGGAAGCCTCCATAGTTGTAGCTTCAGTTACTGCTGTTATTGTCATAGTAATTACTTGCGTGTTTTCCCTACAGCGTTTCAGACAAGCTTGCTACTCATGCTCACGTTACTCTCCTGGCATCTTACTCTGCTTATTTTTCCTCAGTGCCTCCCTTACAGGACTCTAGACACAGTGAACTCTTCAATTCAGTCGAGCTGCATTTGCTGGTGTGGAGTTCAGTCTCAATTATTCACAACTCTGACATGTCACAATTCTCTGTTTTACTGGGTTGTGAATTTTAATTCACCCAGGCGCTGTAAGGCTGAATCTTACCACAAGCCAGTGAGTGAGCATAGCCAACAGCTCAGTGTCAGTTTCACTTTTATACACATGAAGCATTTTTATATTCTTGAAAGGTTTAAAAAAAAAAAAAAGATTTCAAGTAAGAGAAAAACCTTAGTGAATGTTGATTAAATGGTCATTGTTAGTGTAGGGTATGCATATGGCTCTCACTGTTGTTGTTGTTGTTATGTGCCGTCTAGTCAGCCCGACTCATAGCGACCCCTCCTTGGGTTTCCGAGGCAGTATCACTACGGAAGCAAGATTGCTCAACCTTCCTTCCGAGGAGCGGCTGGTGGGTTTGAACCGCCAGCCATCTGGTTAGCAGGCAAGTATCTTAGCCACTATGCTACCAGAGCTCCCATGGCTCTCACTAGAGATCAGCTATCAGTGTGTAAACAGAATACCTGGAATTGTCCTGAATTGCAGATTTGCAAGTTTTAGGATGCGTAAAGAACTCCAGAGTTGTGAGAATGTGAAAGATACACCATGTGCTTTTCTTACTCCTCCATCTCAAATGGGGCATGTCTTATGTTAAGAAACTATTTCTTCTAGTGGTGCTAGACCAGGGGTATGCATCAGAATCACCTGGGGGACATTTTAAAAATACACGCGGGAAAACCCTGCTCTAGATTTGCTAAAAAGAATCTCCAGGGTTGAGGTTGGCATGTATTCACTTTGGAACAAAACACACAAGATAGTTCTGATGAATGTACCCTCTGATTTAAAGAGTAAAAGATTTCGTGGGGAAAACCACCTACGAACAGTCACCCTCTTCAGTCCCTCTTTAGTCAGATGTGCAGTCTGTCACTGCTGACTGAAGTACCAGTGGCTTCCAGGGTCTATTTAATGTGTCAACAATACATTGTCATTCATTGACTTCTCAGTAGGTCAGGGATTCATTTTTCATGTAGTAGATTACTGGACTCTTGTTTCTCTTATGCCTTCTTTTGTCTTTGAGGATTTTGTTGTTCTTTAATACTTCAACAAAGGAAATAAAAACATTCAAATCAATTGAGTATTTATTTGCCTGAGTTCTTAAAAAAAAAAAAAAAAAGTAAAGGGACAGGAAGGTAAAAGTCATTTGTGGTAATAAATAAATAAATGTAACACACAGACTTAAGTATTTTATCTTGTGCAGATTGTTTGCAGTGACCATAGGTAACCAAGCTTGAGTTTGCATCATCAAACTCATTTCTTCTAAGACCTCAGAACACTTTCTTATTCTTTTCATTTTTTACCAACATCCTAGAGACTAGGGCAGACCTTCTCCTCCCACTCTCTCATTTCCCTTGCCCCTCTACTTTTACTAGTACTCTGCGAGAAAGCCAGAAACTGTCCCAAGTTTTAGAATTGAGAAATTACAGTACTTACTTAAGGCAGGGTTGGAGGTTTGTGAATTGAAATAAGTTAGAATGAACACTGAGGTCCAGAGAGGCTGAATGTCATACAGGGTCAGTGATAAGTCACTGAACACAAGGATAGCTGGTTAGTTTGTGGGGAGTGGGCCAGTTTCTGACCACTTTACATTTTGCTGACTTCCAGTTTAAAAATACGCTGTCCTCGAAGTCTCAAGCTTAGTGGGTCGTGAAATGCAAAGACATGTAAGCTAGAGCTAAGTAGCCTGACTTGCTTTTATGCAGCCAGTTGAATTGCTTTTCTTAAATTGCACCTCTCTCTCCAGCTGTGAAGTTGAGACATCTGATTTGAAAAATACATTGAAAACGGAGATAATAAAACCAGTCCCTTGCTAATGCTGTGTTTTTGTTTTTGTTTTTGTCTCCTCCTTTCTCTAGCATGAAAGACTTTCTAGGTAAGAACTTTCCCTATTTTATATGCATGCTTAATACTTGTGAGAAAATGCATGTCTAATCAAATTTAGCTTTATATAGCTTACTAATGTCCTATATCCTTTCCTTCCTTTTCATTGCCACAGCCATCGTGAGAATTCAGACTTTTATTATCTCCTGCCTAAAGTAATGCAATAACTTTACAACTTACCTTCCTGCTTCCAGATTCTCCCCTTTCCAGTTCATCTTGTATAATTCTACTGTATCAGACACTGCACCAGGAGCGAGGGAAACAATGTGAATTAGACACTGTTCTTGCCCTCAAATAGCTTATCAGTGACTGGAGAGACAGATAATTTCAGTAGAATATAATAAGTACCAAGACAGAAGTATGGACAGGTATTGTAAGCACAGAGGAGAAGCAATTAATTTAATCTGGTAGGTCAGGGAAGATTTTATTATAGACTAGATAGCAGAATTGAGATTGAGGTTAGATACTGTCATTTAAGAGTGGATCCAACCTAATACCTGTGCTAGATGGTGCTCAGTAATAATTTGTTGAATGAACTGAAGACCTGTTTGGCACTTGCTGCAAAATTAAAGAAGGGCTTCAGGCTTTCTTATAGTGTGGGAGATGACACTCTGTCATTTTTCACTAACTGTCCAAGGATATAAAACTGATCTTCCTGATGAATAAAACTACACCATGGAGCCAAATCTTGAAATCTCTCTTTTCCATTGTCCTTTGATGGAGAAATTAAGGAGAGATTGGGGAACAATGTAGTTATGGCATGTTGTTGTTGTTGTTGTTATGTGCCCTCGAGTCAGACCCGACTCATAGTGACCCCTCCTTGGGTTTCCGAGGTGTATCACTACGGAAATAGATTGCCCAACCTTCCTTCCAAGGAGTGGCTGGTGGGTTTGAATGGCCAGCCTTCTGGTTAGCAGTCAAGTGCCTTAGGCACTAAGCTACCAGAGCTCCAGTTATGGCATAGCAAAGAGCAAATGAGTCTCCTCTTCTTATAATCTGTTTGGCAACTGAGCTGGTGCCACCTGACTAACATATTCTAAAATTTACAAGCTTGCATGTGTTCTTCCTCTGCTTACTCTCCCACCAGGCAGCAGCTGGGGATAAATCATTTACTTCTAACATAGCAGAAAATGTCTTAGTTTTGTAAAATTGGTGGAGAGTGGTATTTGCTATAGTTAATCTTCTGTGAACTTTGTTATAATGATCATTTGTGAAAGGAGATTTTCCCTACAGACTTCAAATTTTGTTTTAAGGCTATAGTCATTAAAACAATGAGCTACTAGTTCAAGAATAAACAAAGAGATGCATAGAAAACCCCCCCCAAAAAAAACATTTATAAAAGATAACTTTTCAACTCAGTGGGGAAAAGATTATTCAGTAAATGATACTTGGAGCAATTGATTGTCTGCTTGGAAGAGTCTTCCCTCCAGCCACGCCAAAAAAATAAAGTACAGATGGATTGCAGTTGTTAAGAGAAAAATGATTTACTGCAAAAAAAGCAGAAGATAGTATTTTATCATCTTTATGTAGGAAATACTTTCTCAAACATGATACTACTATAAAGGTAAAAATTGTCTAATTATATAATATTTAAAATCTCTACTCAAAAACAAAAACTCACGGCCATCGAGTCAGATCCAACTCATAGCGACCCCTCCTTGGGTTTCCGAGGTGGTATCACTACAGAAGTAAATTGCCCAACCTTCCTTCTGAGGAGTGGCTCGTGGGTTTGAACCATCAGCCTTCTGGTTAGCAGTCAAGTGCCTTAGGCACTATGCCACCAGAGCTCCTAAAATTTCTGTAGTAAAGGATATACAGAGACAAAAAAAAGTAAAGTGAGAAAGATACCTGCAACCTGTGTCAGATGTTTGAAAAACCCTACAATATAACAGGCTCCCCTGCTATAACAAGGAAAAGATGGTTACCCCACTGAACAAAGACCATGAATAGACAATTCAGAAATAAAGAAGGATGAATAACTAAAGATGTTGAACCTCACTGATGATTTTAAAATCTTAAAATTAATGACAATGAAATTATATTTCTCATAGTGGATTGAGAAGGATTAAACCTATCTAGGGGGCAATATGGCTATAGATGTTAACATTAAAAATACATGAACGAACAATGGAATGAACAATTCCATTTCTAAGATTTTATTCTAAGGAAATAATTGGACAAATGCATTAAGATTTACAGACAAGTCTGCTCAGTGTGGCATTGTTTTTAAGTCGCTAAAAACTTTGAAACAAATATCTATCAATAGAGGGTTAAGTAAATAAATTACTACACAATGAAAGACTATGCAGTTATTTTTAAAAAACAAGGCAAATCGGTTTTTACATACACGAGAAGATGCTCACAATCACAGTGATAAGTGTACAGGGTGGGGGTGGTAGACAGCAATATGTATCGTTTATATAAATATATATATTAGCATATTTATCAGTGTGTTTACCTGCAAGGGTATGAACGAAACTGTTAACTTTAATTATTGCTTGGGCAAAGAGTATGCAAGGACTTTCACTTTCTACTTTATGTGTTTCAGTATTAGTTAATTTTTTTTTACAAGCATATATTGCTTTTGTAGGAGCTCTGGTAGCATAGTGCCTAAGGCACTTGACTGCTAACCAGAAGTCTGGTGGTTCAAACCAACCAGCCACTCCTCAGAAGAAAGGTTGGGCAATCTACTTCTGTAGTGATACTACCTCGGAAACCCAAGGAGGGGTCTCTGTGAGTCAGATCTGACTTACCTGCAGTGCATTTGTTTTTGTTTTTGTATTGCTTTTGTAATCAGGATAATTAATAAAGATATTTCTGTTTACAAAAACGAAGAATGCCACGGGACTTAGTATCTCTGTAAGAGAAAAGTGATTATTAATGTCATTAGGTGCTAATTACCTTGCCTCTCCCCTTTCTGCATTGTCATTCTTGTACATGTTCCCTCCTCCCTCTGCCCTGCATGCCCCAACTTTGGCAATAGCTACAATGGGTTAGAGACATAGGATACAATTGCACCTCTTCACCCAGCCTTGTTATGTGATCTGGAGCTCTGTAGGGTTGATATGTGCCACATTTTAGTTTGGAAAGAGTAAAGTCTGAGAAAGGTATGATGACAGTTGTACACTTAAAAAAAATGAGCCTCAGTTTGCAGGTAGTCAGCTGAGAGACCGTTCCCCCTAATGAACTTAACTGTTACTGGAAATAAAACCACCATCACCTCTAGAGTATTACTCAATTGCTGGAAGATATAGAAATCCTAATCACAGGCAGAGCAGTCTCCATGTGAAATATAGAGAAGAGAGAAGAAAACTAGCTGTTTTGGCACTGTGATGGTACCCCTGAAATGTTTGGGATCCCAAAGAATCTGCAGTACACCTAAAAAGTATATGTGCGGGTGCCTCTAGTCACTGTTCCTCCCCCATTCAAGCTCCAGCCCAGATGTCCAAGTCCATATGTTTCTGACTCACTGACAGTTCATTGGAATCATTTTCTGAGAGCCACTGAGATCCAAGAAACTTTTGCTCTTAATACACACTCTGTCTAAGAAAACTGCTCAAACCTAAACTAATTTGAAAAGCTCTAAGATTCAAGTCAGCACATGAGTCCAAACCAACAATTTTTCAAGTAAGCTCTGTTCTTGGCACAGCTTAGCTGCGAGGTCCCGGATGCCAGCTGAGCAATTCAAGGAAGAACTATGTGCCTTGTTTCTGTCTAGGATTCTCAAGTGCTTCTTAAAGGAGGCACAAACAAAAACCAAACTCACTGCCATCAAGTTGATTCCAATTCATGGTGACCCCCATTGGGTTTCCAAGGCTGTAAATCCTTATAGAAGCAGACTGTCTCATCTTTCTTCCATGTAGCAGCTGGTGGGTTTGAACCACTGACCTTTTGATTAGCAGCCAAATGCCTTAACCACTACACCACTGAGCTCCTTTAAAGAAGGCACTGACTACCCTTAAGTATTACTTTCCCCCACTTCTTTGTTTTCAAAACCAATTTTCACCTTGTGTTTCATTTCCTACAGGTTGGAATCAGGAAGTAGCAACACTACAACCAGTGATTCTTATGATCGTGCATCAGCAAGAGCCCGGCGGGAAGCCCGGCTGGCCAGCCTGACCAGCCGAGTAGAGGAGGACAGCAACAGGGATTATAAAAAAGTAGGAGCTCTTTCTCATATTCCTGCTCTTGGGTCACAATGAGTAAACCTCTCAGCCTTGTCCACCAGTGTAGAAAAAGGAATGCAGTGCCATGAAGCCAAAGAAAAGGCGCTGAAGTGATAAATAGCAACAACAATTCCTTGAAGGTTTCTTGGCTTGCCTCACTTCTCCAACAGCTAAATAAAGACCCCTTTGTATATTGTTTTTGGTGCAGTAAATATTTGCCTTCAAATCTGATATTTAGGTGTTAGAAAAAGCAAGGAATTAAGTATTGCAAAAAAGGAAAGTAAAAGTAATGCTGTCTGTTTGAGCCCCTGAGAATCATTTAGAATCCTGTTACTCTTAACAAACATGCATTTAATAAGGTCTTGTGATTGTCAACTAAAAACTTCTTAACCTACCGCTAAGCAAGTTGATTCCTTCTCTTAGGGACCATATGGAACAGAGTAGAACTGCCCCGGGAAGTTTCTAAGGCTGTAATCCCTTAGGAAGCAGACTATCTCATCTGTCTCTCACAGAGCAGCTTGGGGCAGGTGGGAGGTTCAAACTGCCGCCTTTACAGTTAGCAGCTGAGTGCTTAACCACTGTGCCACCAGGACTCCTTAAATACTTCTTGATAGTGGTAAAATCATCATTATCATCATCTGGGTTTGGTAAGGTTTAAATCACTTTACGATTTATTTCCTGTGGTTCCTGCAGAAGAGTGCCCAGGTCCCAGGTCAGGCTTCAAAACTTTCTTTTTCAGGTGCTTGAGATACTACGGAACAAAATGTTTTTGTTACGAAAACATTTGTTTAGTTAATGTTCTGTTAAGCAGAACTTGACTATAATTCATATACCCACTAGTCTGGTTCAAAAAAATAATTCTCTTTGGTATGGGGGTGTGTGAGTCACACTGTTAATCAATGCAAATGCCCCATAAGAGAAAATGGAATGACTTTTTTTTCCCCATGATTAACGTAGATGTCAGAGCACTTGTTCACTGTGTGTTCAGCATCTAGGACTTCATCAGTTTCAAGAAGCAACAGACCAGTAGGCTGAATATATTCAGATATATGCAGAGTTCCCTAGACTCTGCATTTTCCCCATCTGCCACATATCAGTGGCTCAGGCCCCAGAGCCGGAGGCATTCTCTCTCATAGGATGAAAATATATGAGTTCTGATCTGGGCTGCTGGCCCAGTAGGTGACCTGATCTCTCTTTCCCCTTCTCCAGCTCTATGAGAGTGCCCTAACTGAAAACCAAAAACTGAAAACAAAACTTCAGGAAGCCCAGCTAGAGCTAGCAGATGTCAAATCCAAGCTTGAGAAGATGGCCCAGGTAAGGGGGAAGAAGAGGGGAAAAGGTGGGGAGGCAGGGCTTAGTACGTCAGGGGGGCAAACTAGACTAGGGATCTAAGGATGGGAAGTGAGAGAGTCAGAACCAAGTCTCCTCCAAGACAGTGAGATATAAGGCTCGTAGATCATAATTTGATTTTAGGACCCAACCGGTCAGTGTTTAACCTAACTTGAAAATTGATAGTTAAGTAGACAACTCCTAATGGTCTGAATGCCAGTAATTAATATGGATTATCTACTTATTAAGTACTATACCACTCCACAGGAGCTCTGGTAGCGTAGTGCCTAAGGCACTTGACTGCTAACCAGAAGGCTGGCAGTTCAAACCCACCAGCCACTCCTCGGAAGGAAGGTTGGGCAATCTACTTCCGTAGTGATACTGCCTCAGAAACCCAAGGAGGGGTTGCTATAAGTCAGGCCAACTTGAAGGCACATAACAACAACAGCAACATACTACTCCACTGTAACACAGAGGTAGTCCCAAATAGCTCCTCCTATGGTATTCATCATGTGTCAGTTCATTCATCTACACATCACATACTGGGGAGGAATAAACAAGACACTGCTAAACATAGTGCAGAGAGGTAACAAACTAGGCCAACAGCAATAAGTAGTTGCTTAGATCATATAGTAAATCAAGGGCAAAAATGATACAATAGCATAGGCTTAAGGCCCAAAGCAACGGTCTGTCTATTGCATATGCTGACTCCCCAAGGCAACACTGTCTTTCATCCTGTTGTTGTTGTTGTTATGTGCCGTCGAGTCAAACCCGACTCATAGCGACCCCTCCTTGGGTTTCCGAGGCAGTATCACTACAGAAGTAGGATTGCCCAACCTTCCTTCTGAGGAGTGGCTGGTGGGTTTGAACCGCCAGCCGTCTGGTTAGCAGGCAAGTGTCTTAGCCACTATGCTACCAGAGCTCCCGTCTTTCATCCTAGGAATAAGAAAACATAGGGGCAGAAAGACAGATAAACCATTTCCTCTTACCTCCAGGTCTAATTTAATTAGATGATGCTTTAGAGGGTGCTAGAAGTAATGACCTCATCGCCTGTGAAATAAACCCTGCAGCTAAAAGCTAGAGGACCTGCTGTCTTAGGTTATTGATGAGTTAACAGGAAACCTATTGAGTTACTGCCCTCCTGAAATGCCTAGGAACTAAGAATTCTGGAAGCTGAAGTAAAAATGACTCTTTACTGAGAGGGCATGAAATGAAAACCAGAGGTAGCTAGTTAGTTCTGGTCGTATGTTCTATTCCAAAAGCAAAGGCTGAAATGCTTGGTTATGTAGCACCAAGTACGTGGGGCTTTGGAGGATACAGGGGTTGAGTACCCTCTGAACATGTTCCAACCCCTCTGAAAAGGGGTGAGCCAGGGGGTGCCCACACTTGGAAGACAGCATTGCAAAACTGCATGGAATCCCAGCAAGACAGCCAGGCACCTGCACTTTCTGGAGAAGGGCTTGGCCAGGCACAGAATGGATGGCCTCTCCTGTGAGGTGCCTGTCAGTTTGGAAGAGGCATCCCCTTCTGCCGGGTTATAATAGTTGAATGTGGCTCTTACATTGGGAGTTTCTGAAATCTGTTGCAGCATAGACAGATAACATCTGGCTTAAAGTGATTTAGTGGAACAAGAAAAGTGGGTCATTAAATCTAAAATGAAAACACACTTGGACACACTCACTCTTGATCCCAACATTACTGAGCCAGGCGAACTGTCTTACTCACAATGTAACAGTTGCCGGCAAACACTTCCAACTCATGGCAACCCCATGCATGCCAAGTAGGACTATGCTCCACAGGGTTTTCAGTGGCTGATTTTTCTAAAGTAGATCACCAGGCCTTTCTTCTGAGGCACCTTTGGGTACACTCAAACCTCCAATTTTTCTGTTAGCAGCCAAGCACTTTAACCATTTGCATTACCCGAACTGAACCAAACTCACTGCCGTCAAGTCAGTTAGACTCATAGCCACCCCTTCTTGGGTTCCCCAGGCGGTATCTCTACAGAAGTAGATTGCCCACCCTTCCTTCCGAGGAGTAGCTGGTGGGTTTGAACCGTCAGCCTTCTGGTTAGCAGTCAAATGCTTTAGGCACTATGCCACCAGAGCTACCTTGCATTACCCAGGGACCCCTATTCACAGTTGTTAGTGTGTGCCCAAGTCAATTCTGACTCACAGTGACCGTATGTGACAGAGTAGAACTGTCCTATATGGTTTCATAGGCTATAATCTTTATGGTAGTAGATCACCAGGTGTCTTCTCCCATGGAGTGACTGGTGAGTTTGAACCACTGACTTTTTGGTTCTGGTGGCACAGTGCCTAAGACATTTAACTGCTAACCAGAAGGTTGATGGTTCAAACCCACCAGCTACTCCATGAAAGGAAGATGGGCGATCTACTCCTGTAAAGATTTACCACCTCGGAAACCCACTGGGAGTTGCTATGAGTCAGAATCAACTTGATGGCAGTGAGTTTGGTTTTTAATTTCTTTATTCACAGTAGACCCTCAGAAAATAATCTGGGGCTAAATTTTAATTTTGAATAGTGTCACATATTGGCAATGATTAATAAATACGGAGATGATGTTAGTTCTTACTAGTTATTACTCAGGCTGTATTATAGAAAATTAAGGAGCAGCCATGTGAGGAACCCAGTTTCACCTTCCCACTGGTTCCCCACCTTCTCCTCGCAGAAGCTTCTGACAGATAGCTTATTTCCTAACCTCTAAGAGTTCTTAGCTTTTCCACCAGCCCTTGCTTCATAGTGGTAAGCAACTAACAAGCTGCTGACATTGACTTGCATTGAAAATAAATGCAGCCTTTCCAGTCACTGGGGGAAAGCATTTACTTCCAGCCAGATGCTTTGATGGGTGGGTCGGGATATACTTAGTTTTGCCAAATACAAGTTATTGAAATACAGACAAAATGCTGTTGCTACAAACCTGGTCTCTGCTATTTACCAAACATGGAGTTGTTTGGCCAGACAGCAGAGGGAGGGCCTGTCAGCCTCACACATTTGTATGGAGACAGTTACCACATGGATGGACACACACAATGTTTTTACGTAAAAGGTCCACCCAAACTCTACCAAACAACCCAAACCCACAGCCATTGAGTCAATTCCAACTCAAGGCAACCCTATAAGAGTATAAGTGCCCCATTGGGTCTCCAAGGCTGTGAATCTTTACGGAAGCATCTTTCTCCCACAGAGTGGCTGGAGGTTCAAACTGATGACCTTTGGGTTAGCAGCTGAATGCCTTAACTACTGTGCCATCAGAGCTCCTTACCCATACTCTTAAGGGACCAAAAAAGAGAGTTAGTTAGCTGTCCTTTGTATAAGTGAACCCTAAAAATAGTGAAATCACCACAGTCACTCAGGCTGAGGAGAGAGAGACTTGCAGGAATATGAGCAGACTTCAAGATCTACTTCTGCTTTTTTTTTTTTTTCTTTTCCTTCTACTTCATAATAGATGCAGTGTAAAGGCAGATGGCCATGACCTTCAGAACAGAAGGTGAAAGCCCAGGACGGCAGCCAGAATTCCAAGTTTTTCTGTTAGTCCTGGCTATTCCTTGTTTGAAAAAACAGAATAAGAAAAGCTTTTTGTAAGAAGACCAGCATAATTTCTGTATCTATTAAATGTTGTTTGGGCCTGACACTAGGCATAATCGTAATATTAGAATGAAAATAAGCACCCCAAATTTATTAAATGCCTATTGAAAGCCACTCCTCGGAAGGAAGGTTGGGCAATCCTACTTCCGTAGTGATACTGCCTCTGAAACCCAAGGAGGGGTCGCTATGAGTCGGGGCCGACTCGACGGCACATAACAACAACAACAACAACAATTGAAAGCAAAATTAAAGAAAAAAAAATCCACTCAGTTCTGTACTGTAAGGCCAAAAAGGACTTGAGGATTCATTTCCATTCCCCTGCTTAAAGCAGGGTCACAGCCTGAGGTGGTTGTACTTTTTAGCTATCGTGGTTAAAACTTTGTAGCTCCTCTGCAAACTTCAGTTTAAATTGAAAGTTGAAGATGATCTACAATAAACCTTCTAACTTCCTCTTAAGTTGTATGATCAAATAGAATTTTACCTTACTTGAAAACACAAGATATAAAACAGATGAAAGTGGAACTACTCCATTTAAGCCAGGGGAGACTCTGTGAATGGGCTGGGAGCCCACCCACATGTTAAAGCCACTGCTGTAAAAGAAAAACAGCCTCCATCCCACAGACAGACTAGGGCAGGAGGAACTGTGTAGAAGAGTGTCATGGGTACCCTCTGAACGTAACCCCAAAGCCATGGGGACCTAGACCTTCAGGCTCAGGAGTTCAAGGCCTTTTAAAGAAGACAAGCCATTTGTCATTTCCTCTAGGTTTTGAAATTACTCCTGGAACAGAAGAACGGAGAGGGGTGGTGAGGTTTTAGGAAAGTAATTGGCATTGAAGACCTAGCAAATTGAGTGTGTCGGGGATGATGTCTTTGTACTTTGAGTGTTTTGAACTTCAAGAAACAGAACTTACCTGCCTTCCCCTCCCCAGTGGGAATCTAGCAAACTTCAGAGAGGCAGGTAATGTTAGGCTTAGAAAGCTGGCAGAATATATGTGCTAGG
Source organism: Orycteropus afer afer (assembly GCF_000298275.1). Classification (NCBI taxonomy): domain Eukaryota; kingdom Metazoa; phylum Chordata; class Mammalia; order Tubulidentata; family Orycteropodidae; genus Orycteropus; species Orycteropus afer. The sequence goes on from NW_006921662.1 coordinate 9,888,502, forward strand.
GACCCCTGCTATATGGAAAGCCCACAGCCCTGCTGTCTGTTTCTGGATATCCAGTGGTGAAGCGGAACTAGACTGGCCCTGAGTCAACTTAAGTAACAACTGTTTTCCTTCCGTTTGCACCAGCAGAAACAAGAGAAGACCTCTGACCGCTCATCAATGCTGGAGATGGAGAAACGGGTACGTGTGTATCTCTTTCCCCTCTGTTTCATCTCCTCTTCTCTTCTGACTTTCTCCAACTTTGTTGTTCGTGCCAATGGAAAAAATTCATCTTAAGAAGACTGGAGTTCTGCCACATTCCATTCCTGGCTTGATAATAAATTCTTTTTGTCTGACTCTGGGCAGCAGTTTGATTGCTTGTCCTTTTGGCATCCTCAGATGGTCAGTACTTCTGACATATTCCAGTTTTGGGTGGGAAGTGTCCTTGGAAAGTCATCTCATACATTGTTCTGCCTCCTGCTCACATGCACATACTCAAAACATATCTTGGTTTACCGTAAATCATCATACACACACACACCCAAGTCCAAGGTCTCTTTACCCTTCCCATCACCTTGAACAGAAAGGAAGTTTGGGCAGGACCCTCTGCCTTCAGTGTAGGTTGTAGGTCTTGTGACTTGAAACATGAGCCGACAGAGTCTTTCACTCAGTCTGACTGATGGGAGGATTTCTGGTTCATTTGCTGACCTCCTCCAACTGCATTCAGAATATTTTTCTGGAATTTGACATTCTTTGATTGTGAAAACTTAATTAGATTTATTGATGAACTCTAGCTTGGATTTGACCCTAGGAGTATAATATGTTCCCATCTCTCCTGTTGTTGTCTGTTTAATTTGGAAAGCAACTTAGTTTTATATTTTATTTCCTTGGCCTATAGCCAGATTTCCTTGTTATCTAATCAAGCAATTCTCATTGAGTTCAGGCCACATCGAGATTCAGTTGCTGGGAGAGAGAAATAGATGAGGGGGGAGGGATTAGGAAATAGATTATTAGAAATAGATTAGGGGACTGTTTCTTCATAGCCAATGTTGTCTACTTCCCTGCTCACCATTTGCTCCCCCTCCTGAGAGAAGCAGTTCCTAGAAATTTGGGGGCTCTTACTGAAGATCATGATGACATTTTGTTCATAGAGAGTAAGGGTCACTTGCAGTCATTTGAAGTTCCATGAAGTCTTTTAACTCAACACAATAGCATAGTGTGCCCTGGCCTTAGCCTGTTTCCATGTTGACAAGTTGTTTCCCCATATCTCTTCTAATTTTCTGAGAGGAGATTTAGATAATGTCATTTTTATTGGTGAAGTAGTTCCAGAAGTGGCGGGACCAGACAGTGTGTAAATCTCCTGGGTAAAGTTTGCCTGTGTCAGTAGACAAATGCTTTGACCATGAAGATGCTGATCATATGGCAGCTGGGAGGCAGCATTCTGACTCCCTTCTAAGGCCATTAGATGCTCACTAGTCTCATTGTTTCTAAACAGGAAAGGAGAGCCTTGGAGCGGAAAATGTCTGAAATGGAGGAGGAGATGAAGGTAGGAAGTTATTTTCTTTCTTTTGTTGTACACCTGTCCTCTGAATGCCTGCCAAGACTAGATATTTGAAGACTGGCCTGCCCCCTCCAAATTTTACTGCAGACTCATCACCCTCAAGACAAGATGATGTGTGAAGAGGAGATGAGCACCTCTCCTCACCATTTTGTAGGTCTCCCAGCTCACACAATGTCCATTGTGACTGTCTCAAAGCCCTTCTAGGAACAAATGTAGCTTTAAGGGATTTAAAGGGAGATCTCTAGCAGGCTGGAGACAAATCTGAGATGAACTTTTAAGGTTTTCCAAGCAATGGCTCATCCTCATAGGATTGGATCAAAGGATCAGAACAAAGGCCCCAATTCTGTGGAGCCCCGCATTAGGTACCTGGGGAAACCTGAGCAGAACTGAGGCTCTCTTCCCTCATGCCCTCAGCCCCTGATGGAAGGAACACAGTCAGAGTCTTTCTGCAGCAGATGAAGATTTACGCACATACTGATTGCCTGCCTCAGTCCCTTCCCCTGAGATATTTGGAAATGCCTGATATTCTCCCACTGGAATGAGCTCGTGCCACCAGATACACTTCATGGCTCACTGCCTTCTTCTCTCCCTCACCGTGACCCCTGACTCCACCTCCATTAGCCATTTTAATGGATGGTTGCCATTCTGGGCAGTTTTGAGTGACCCAAAAGTGTCAGTGCTATGGAAGGTAAATACGGAGCTGCTCAGGGTGGCCTCCTGGATGGGATTTGGGAGCATCCGACCCTGCAGTGCCTGATGCCACATGCCCCAGTCACTTAGCATTCGCTCAGGTTCATCTCCTCCTTCAAGGATTTCATTTTACTGGATATATGATGCAAAGTGTTCATTTGGGAACACTTTGGGATGGGAACAAAATGTTCATTTTGGGAACACGATGAGATTCTTTACCTGGAAAACAGAAGTTCTGGGGCAGTATTGGATAGCCCCTGGGTCTCTTTCTGTGACCAGGCCTCCCTACTAATGCAATTGGAGCACTTTGGGAGAGATGTTTATTGTTCCAGAGGCCTAAAAAGGTTGGTTATTTACTGAAAGAGCTTTTTAGGACCTGACAAGGTCACTGTTTACGCAAGATCAAGTGCTCATAAGTCTTTATGTTTCCAGAAAGAAGGAGAAGTGCCAAGCCCTGTCCTGCCTTACCCAGCCTTCCAAGGCTGTAACTGATAGCTGTCCCACAGAGTATCTAGCAGTACCTACTTACATCTCAAGCAGCACCTCTTTAAATTGTCCACGTTGACTCAGAGCAGAAATAATAAGTGGTTGATTATCCTGAGATGCTGGAAACAGGAAGGCAACACCATTAAGCTTCTACATCTTCTTTTTCCAAACCCGCCTCACCTGCCACCCAGTGGCATTCACTCTCATTTACAGCAGTGTGTTACTAGAGCTAAACAGTTCTTGATGAATGAACATCTTCAGGTCTTGGTTGCAGGGGGGCCTCTTCCTATATTTGAAACCCCCTGAGTTATACCATCTGTACCTGCTGTTAGGCACCTGTCGGTGATGCTCATTAAAAAATGACCTAAATGCTGATGAGGAGCATGTAAATGAGGCCAAAGCTGGTGCCCTCCAGTGAGTACCCAGGAGCCCGAAGCCATCCCACCAGTTACGGAATCCTGTGTCACGTCCATTCAGGCTCACACACACAGCCCCAGAAAGTGTCCATAGGGGGAGAAATTGAGCTCCTTCCTTATTTTATTCCAAATCTAAATTGGCAAATAAGGGAGCCCCTTAAGTAGGGCTATGGGTTAAAGAATACTTATATAGTTCTCTCTGTCTCTCTCTTTCCTTGTCCTGTCAGGCTATGGTTTCCTAAACTAGGTCAGGAGTCCTTCCCTTCCCTCAGCAGAGATTACATTACATAAAATTGTGTGCTTTCCCCAGCTAACAGCTATTTGCCAGCCAACTTCATATTAAGTTCTTTCAAATTATCAAGTGGAGCCAGATCAAGATGGTTTAGTCCCCAAACCAATAGCTAAGCTGACTCGACACTGATTTTTTAGTTTAAAAAGACCTGCCATTTGGTCCATTGCCAATGTTCTCATTAGCGATTACAAAGCCAATGGAGAAGAAATCCTGCCAGCTCTAAAGCCCCTGAACACCATTGGCTCAAATCAAAGCCTTTATACAGGTTTTCAAAGTGTCCAGCTCCCCCTAGAGGACTAGGGGGCGGAGCATCAGAGTCTCTCCACTCACCAATGTTAAGTTTGTATATTTAGAGTTTTAATCCATTTCTTTGGAGGCAAAAACTTCAAATATACAGATGTAAACATCATAAAATTGGTATCACCCCAAAGGAATCCAACAAAATATTTGGTTAGTTCTCTAGCTCTTTATACAAACTGCAGTTTATGGTGACCAATGTCTCTGGAGTAATTAAAGCCAAAATCCCCAGGTACTAAGTCACCAGCCAATAGACAGATGACCATCTTGTCAACCTGGAATCCAGTAGCACTCAGGCCAGTTAGTCTCCATGCTTGTTGTGTATTCAGTTTATAACAAGTTCCCATACCTTTTTGGAACAATCAGTAGGGAGCAGTTTGAAGATGCAGTAGGTGGTCAAGGACGAGAAGTGATGTCTGTGCTGCATGCAGCCTGTGGACCAGGGTTGGAGAGTGAAATGGGGGACCCTGAGGTGGGCTCACCCAGTTGGGGATGGGCTCTGTGGTTGTGACCTGGGTTGTGCCTTTCTGGCCTTTACTTGGGAAGGTAAGTATTTATTAATTCTCCCCCAGGAGAAATTCCACCCAGATCCTGGATTGGAGCAGGGTGCCATGCCAGCCTCTTGACATGCACGCATGTCATTGTGAGCCCTGCTGGGCCTGGAGCTGTCTTGGGATGCGTGCACATCAGACTCAACTACTTTTCTACTGCATCCTTCATTCAGCATCAGCTTCCTTGCCAGACCTTCTCCCTTCCTTTCCCAGGTCCTTGCATGAGAGGGGCCCAGCAGCCAATCCCCTTTTAGTCTGGTCTTGGAATTTTTATTTTATTTACTCTGAAAAGTTCACTAGCCTAATCCTGCCCCTACACTCTGCCCTTGCTGCCCTGCTCCATACCCCACTCCCCTCTCCGTCCCCTTGCTACTCCTATTTTCAGTACTGCTTCCTATAGAACACTCCACTGGATTGTTTCCTGCCTCCATCCCTCATGCTCATAACTTCCAAATTCTCCCACTTTAGTCTGCTTGCATTCACATGTTAGATGGAGTCATTTTCATACCTTATGTTTTAGTATTATTCTCAGAGGCAGGGACCACTTCATATAATGACAGTGATTGTGTTGAAAGTTTTGGCCCAAGGTAAACACCAAAGAAGGGTGAGAGCCAAGGACTTTCCATTGGTTCTGACATTTGGCACTTGCCCATCCCTTTACATTTTTCCACACGCAGTGCCACGATCCCCGTCCTCTGTCCTTGCCGTGGCTGAGATGTGTGCAGTGGGCAGAGAGCCCAGGCCCTACCCTCCAATGGCTCCATGGCACTGTCTGGCCAACCTACCTTTTCTCCAAGGTGCCAATTCTCCCTTGGTGGGGAAAGAGATATTCAGCAGTTTGTCTCTGCTTGTTTTTCCTTTTCACTGTTCTTCCCCTTTATGCTACCTTTCATTTCCTTGCTTCTTCACTTCCAAATAGTTGTAAGTTCACTAATCTTTCATTGCTGTCATTCTCATCCTTGAGAGTATGAGAGACTTTTCTCTGGGACGTGGTGACTTCTTTGTCGCCATTGTAGCGTATAGGGTCTGCATCCTCACCTATGAAATACAGCAGACCTAACATAATCCTTCACATAACAAAATCACTTTCCTCCTCCCCCAGAGCTGATAGTCTCCATTTCAGGGTCAGTGCAGATGACCACTTATGAAGGACAATAGAGCAGGCAGGCTGGGGTATAATCCCATATGAGCTGAAGTCTTTAGATCCCTATGGGATAAGTATTTAGGAAGAATGTCTGTGGACTGGTTACTATGTTGCATTTACAACACTGACAGATATTAAGGGCTGCACTGGCACATCAGTCCACCCAGCTCTACATGGTCAGACCTTCACCATTTCTTCACCTTTTGTGCACGGCTCTGATTTCCAGAATACAAGTCTTTTTTGTGAAAACTTTAAGCAGCTCCCAGACTCTGTATGAACTGAGACAGAGAGAGTCCAGTTAGCTGTGCATGTGGTGATGCAGATGATCACATGGCAGGTCAGAGGCCAGGTAGCGGTTTCGGTCCCTCAGCACACTCTCTGGACCGCAGAGAGGCAGAGGTTATTTTGGCCGCCTACAGAGCAGGTTGCAGGACCACCCAGAGAGCTGCCCATTTTTGTATTATTTTGGAGCATGTCACTTCAACCTTTGAATCACTACATGCCCCCATATGAAAATGTTTAAACAACAGACCCTCTTTAATTTTCCTCCTATTTTAACAATAAAAACTAAATACTGTAAGAGGAGAACCTAGAAAGAAAACAGGTGGGAGTAGGGGATGGGGTCTCAGGGAAGGACGGGAGATGGGGCAACTCAAGGACAACAGCTGGATTTGGGCTCACCCTGCACCCTCAGCTCCCATCCCCGTGATGACAAAGAAGGCCCCTAGCCATATGGCGGGCTGTCATTTCCAGAAGCGATCAAGACGCTCATGGTAACCTTCAGCGTGTTCAGGCCTCAGCCAAGAATCACCGACACAGCTCCCCCTCCTGGTGCTTTGCTCCATCCTTCCCTCCCCTTTGCTCTCATCCTGCCTGCCCTTCTCATTTCCTTTCTTGCATGCAAACTAAAAACAAAAACAAAAAGTCACGTGATTTCTTTGTCCTACTTTTGTTTCCTCTGGTCTGTCTTGTCTCTGTCTTGTCTTGTCTGTCTTTCCCCTCCATGTCTCACTCTCCACAGAACCTCCACCAGCTCAAACAGATTCAAACCTTGAAGCAGATGAACGAGCAACTACAGGCTGAGAACAGGGCCCTGACCCGAGTGGTGGCCAGACTCTCGGAGTCCATGGAGTCCTCGGAAACCCAAGAGCTCTAGGCCTTGCCCCTCCTCTCCACCTCACTTCCCTCCTCCACTGCTCCAGGCAGGTTCATTCTTCTTGTTGGTCCCAGGCACTCTGTGCTCATCCCCCCACGCCACCAGGGCCTCCACGTGCAGGTTCCTGTTAAGGTTGGTCCTCTGGAGGCAGAAGGAGCCAAGGCTGAGACCATAAGCTGGGATTTAACATTCTTGGTGAAGGGTGACAGTAGGGGAGACCTCAGCTGGGGTGAGCAGTATATGTGGTAAGATTACCACACTACTTTCTCTTTTGCTAGAGATGGAATACGTACTAGGTCACCCGGCTGCACAGACACATGGGCACGCACGGTGGGTGTGGATGCATGTGCCTGTTTACCTACACGCACACACACTTCTTCAGTGGGGTCATTGCAAGACTGAGATAGTCAACAGTGATGCAAGTGCAGCCTGGTCCCTGGAACATTTGGGGGTTGGTCCTGGACTCCAAATTGTGATTGGGCTTGGGGTAACCTAATCTAGAGGCTCTCAAACCCTGTCTGAATGTTAGAAACACCTCCTTTTAAATAATATCCCAATGTCTATGCCCCCCCCGCCCCCCGCAAAAATCAGGTTTCATTGGTCTTGGCTGAGAGCCAGGCATCAGTATTTACTCACAGCTCCTGTTGTTGCTTATGTGCAGCCAGGTTTGAGAACCACTGCCCTTTGGAGACCAGAGAACTAAGTCCCCACAGCTGACAGCTTTGCTGGGTGAGGAGGACTAGGGCTGAAGGCTAGCGGTGTTCTGGCCCAGCTCCACTACCAGCAAAAGCAGACTCCTTTCCACCATGTGAGCAGACCTGGATAAGCACTCTTTGCCTCCTTTCCACAGTCATCTTTGCTTTCCTCTCCCACCTCGCAAGGCATTGGCCTCGTCCCGGTCACCATTCTCTGGGCCCTGAGTATGTTTCTCCTCTGAGTGTGTGAGCTGTGAGACAGAACACAGCCTGTATCCATAAGCCCTCACACAGCCAGACCCTTCCTAATGGAGCTGGCTTTGCAAAGAAGGTGACAGGCGACAGAGCAGAGAGAGGGATTTGCAGGGTATGTCGTAAACTGGAGCTTTCCTCAGCCATGGGTCTGAGGGACAACTCACAGATCACTTGTCTTCCGTCTCAGGATGGTGTGATGGGGTCATCACTGCTGAGCAGTTTCACTCTCTGAAATGAGTTTTTAATGTGCAGTGACAGTCTAATTAGTTCTAACCAGAGCCTGTTCTTTTTTCTGCCTATTTGCTTCTGCCTTTGGGGTCAGTAGCTGGCAACTAATACCCGTAGATCTGAAGCACCCAAATGAGCATGAGCGCCGAGCTAACACCCTGCTGCAGATGCTATCACAAGCCCAGAGAAAATGGAAAGGCGTGTGTGACCGTGGCCTGGCACCGGGTGGCTCCATCACCCTGCTTAGAGCCACGGTTAAGTCCAAACTCCATGCTTTAAAATAAGCCTCAAGATGCCTGGGAAATTTGACTTAGGGTGAGCTAGGACCCCCCAAAAGATAGCCCAGTTATTTTTAGTTTCCCACTTTGTGCAGTATTATAGGATCTGGGGCAAAACTAGATCTCGTGCTCCCAGTAACTACTAACCTGATAATAGTTGTCATTTATGAAGGTCTGCACTGAGTGCTTCAGACGCTTGATCTTACACGTTCCCCCAGAGCAGGCACTTTACATGTGGAGAAAACTGAGTCACAGATTAAGTAACTTGCCCAAGGTCACCCAGAAAGCAACAGAACCAAAATTCAAACCAAATATGTTAGGTTCCAGAGCCCAAGCATGTAACCACTGTGATATCTGCGTAGTTGGCATAGAGTCTAAGGCATTTGCTAAGCATATGGCCTCAACAATTCAAGAAGGGTCTATTGAGCAACTGCTGTGTGCTCCAGCATTGCAGCTGGAGGCTGAGGTACAGCCTTCTGCTTTCTCAGCACTCTGAGGCTTTCCTGCTGAAGGTTAACTTCCAAAGAGCCACTTACCTACCAACAGATTTTCCTGCTCTAAAGGCAGTCACTGCCTGTATGACCCTCTGTATCAGGGGTCAGCAAATTCTGGCCCACAGGTCCAGCCCGAGAGCCATGCAAATAGGTTTTTTTTTTTTTAAATCAGAAGAATACTACTACTTCACAACACATGGAAGTGCTATAAACTTACAGTTCCAGTGTTTATAAATAAAGTTTTATTGGAACTGAGCCATGCTCCTTCATTTATGTATTATAACAAGTATGTCTGGGGGTGCTTTCACTCAGAGTTGAGTAGTTGTAACACAGAGCAGATAACCAACAAAGCCTTAACTGCTCACTGTCTTGTCCTTTACAGGGAAAACTCGCCAACCCCCACCCTAGAGAAAGATGAACTAAGCCAAACTGGCAGTGTGGTCAAGAGAGTTTGCCTTTTTTTTTTAAATTCTCCCCTGGAGAAGTTGCCTTGCCTCTCAGTGTGTAGTACAAGTCACTTACCCACAAAATACAAGTGGGGACCCCCTTCCCACTTCCTGTGTATTCAAAAGCCAGGTAGCTCAGGGAAGGCTCCTTCTGAGCCCTTGACTCTGCAGCTGCAGGGCCCTCAAACCCTCTTCCTCTTTAACTCCTTCCTGATCAAAGACTTGTAGGAAGTAATATTTGAGAAAACATCAACTTCATTTTATTTGCCCAAGGCACTGTCACATCAAACAGAGGAAGGTTGGAAATTGAAAAACTAAAGTCCAGAGAGTTGAAATCATAAAGCTTTGTTAAACCTCCTGCTTGGCTAGTGCTTTCCCAGATGTTCTTATTTAATCATTCTTTAACTTCAAGTGAATATCAGATAACATTGTTCATTTCCCCTTCTCCCTTTTGAGGATGAAGTTTATAAGGCTCCCCCCCTCCAATTTCTACATTCCATTTCTTGTACTTTTTGACACTCCCTGAAGATGTCAGCCGTAGCCTGTGGCAGCTGGGAAATTGCCTTGTCCAACTTTTTTCCTAAGGAATTGAGTTCTTAATGTAGAAATAAATCACCAAAGCTCAAGGAGTTGTTTGGACATTTTGGACATTTTTTTTAAGAAGGGGAAAGCGGTTTAGTTCTGATTTGATGAACTGCTAGCAGTGAAACACAATCCATTGCCACAGATCACTTCTCTCCCACCTATGGAATCCCATCATGGAACTAGGGCTTTCAGAGTCTCGCTGATACCCCAGCTGTAGGCCCCAGGATGGGGCATCAGAGAGCAGATGGCACAGTGATGCGTTAGGAGGCCACCCTGGGCTGACGTTTTCTGAAAATCTTGTTGTAATGAGTTTTGGGGGCACTCAGTCTGGCAGTCCTGGCTGCAGGAGTGGAGGCATGAGAGACAGGCTGCCAGAGCAGCTTTGACTGGGTTGGAGGTGGGAGAAGCTGGGTCCAAGGCCTGTTTTCTGGATCAGAAGCCTCTCAGTGAGTTTTCAGATTACCTTGCCTACCCTCCCACATTCAAGGGAGAACTCATTGAGCCAGTAGGAATACTCTATATTGCATCGCATATTGTGCACATCAGCCCAATCCACATCTGTTACCTTCTGTGGGCCTTGCAGAGTGCCTCCTGTGTGGGGGATAGGGCAGGATTGTTCTTTTGTGGATGCAGAAATGGAAACCCAGAGGGCCCAGGTGTTTGCCTAAAGCAACAGAGCATCAGTGACAATGCCGATACTGGAATTTCCATTTCTGGACTTCTGGTGTTTCACTTTCCATGTTCAGCCCACCCTGTTACCTTGCTGAGTAATGAAAGAATGGGCATTGGAGTCAGAGACACCTGGATTCAGTATCAGCTTTGCCATTGGACTAGTCCTGAAACCCTTGTTTCTTCATTTGTTGTTGTTATGTGCAGTCGAGTCAGACTCGACTCACGGCGACCCCTCCTTGGGTTTCCGAGACAGTATTACTACAGAAGTAGATTGCCCAACTTTCCTTCCAAGGAGTGGCTGGTGGGTTTGAACCTCTAGCCTTCTGGTTAGCAGTCAAGTGCCTTAGGCACTACGCCACCAGAGCTCCTAATTTGTAGGAAGAAGGATAAGGGTGCTGTCGGGCACTCATGAGATCATGGAAGTGAGACCTCTAACACAGTGCCTTTCACATTGTAGATGTTTACTTTTTCTTTCCTTTCCCCTTATAAAAACTCTTTATATATCTGTGGATCATTGTTTTCACAGCATAAGTGTGTATATACATGTATATTTGTATAATTTAACCTGTTTCTCCCCTGAGAGATAGAGGAAGCAAAGATTATATTCATTAAGGTACAGTTCCAAACCAAAACCAAACTCACTGCCGTTAAGTCGGATCCGACTCATAGTGACCCCCCTTTGGGTTTCCGAAATGATATCACTATGGAAGTAGATTGCCCAGTCTTCCTTCTGAGGAGTGGCTGGTAGGTTTGAGCTGGCAGCCTTCCAGTTAGCAGTCAAATGCCTTAGGCACTATGCCACCAGAGCTCCCAAGGTATAGTTAGATGGCCTGAATGGTTAAGCAGAGCCAGAACTAGAGCTGAATGGCCTCATGACCCCTCAGCCCAAGCTACCTTTTTTTTTTTTTTACCAGAGGCATTGCCTGGCCCAGAGGTTCTGATATCGGAGAGATTTATCAATCAAAGGACATCTGTTTTGAACAGATATGGGCGTGGACTTTTGTAGCCTTCATGGTGAAGACTGATTTACCCTCTAAACTAAATCTCTCTTGCTGCCAAAAGGGCCCACACATTAACCATACCTTACTAACATCCCACTAGGATTTTTCAGGTGCACAACTTACCTGTCAGAGTGCCTGATGATGGATAAAGCCTTGGAGATACAGGCTGGGCTGAGGGATGTGGCTTTTCCTCTGTTCCACAAGATAGACAGCACCGTGCATAAGGCTCCAAGATGGCAGAACTGACAGATTGGAAATTTCCACTCCCTCTTCCCCAGAAGGGACCTATTTCCTGGAATTATATCATCATCCCCTAAAACTGCTGATAAGAGCTCTGAGTATTGCTGGGAACTAGCAGTGGGGGTCTTGGGGTAGTCAGAGTTAAATACATGCTTCGTGCCCACTGTGGCTCACAGCTCTGTGGTGATGGCATCTGTAAGCTCCCCGGGTTTAGTGGTTGAAAGGAGATATGTGCAGTATGACCAGTGACAGCGTTGATGAGTTACATCATTGAAGGCACCCGGGAGAAGGACCGCTTAAACCATCTCGTGCTTGTAGCAGGAAAGCTGTGTCCTGCCCTTCTGTATTTTTGTTTTTGACGGGCTGTGAAGTAGTGTCCTCTTTTAACTCATGCTAGGTGGCCCCTACTCCCTTCTGAATTCCTTCCCTGGGTCCTCGTCAGCCTGTATGGGCACTCCCTAATTTCTCTAGGCTAAAGGTAAGATTGAGGGCAGGAACAATTTAAAGTCGTTCATGATTCAGTAGAATCAGTGAATATACAGTGTGGAACATGAAGCCCGTATTCAAAGAAATAAGATTATTACTTAATATGTTAGTTCAAAAGATGGAGGGTGTTCTGGTTACCTAGTGCCACTCTCACAGGAATATACCACAAATGGGATGGTTTAAACAAACAGGAGTTTATTCTCTTACAGTTTGGAGCCTTTAAGTCCAAGTTCAAAGTGCCAGGCTTTAGGGACTGGGTAAAAGCCCCTCAACCTTGGGGTCCAGCTCTGCCTCCTGCTCCCGGCCCACTGGAGCTAAAGGCGTTTCTTCACTTAGACAGCTTCTAGCTGCTGAGGCTGTCAAACCCAAGGTTGACAAATAAAAAGGCACAGCCCCAATATTACCAAGCCACATGGCAGGCCATTAATTTAAATCCATTGTAAGTCCCAAGGTTGGCAGAGCATGGCAGGCTGCTGAACAACCACACGGCTACCTGCGGGGTCCAAGCGTGTCATAAACTAGAGACCATTCCCAAGGCTTCTCCTTATATACAGGAAGCAGACCACATCCCAAAGGCAGCTACTCAGCTGCCTGTGGTAGATCCCACCGTGGAGTTGATTGCCAGTCTCATCATGGGGAATAACTACCACCAGCTGCCCAGCCACTCAACTGGGCCCAGCCAAGGTGACATACAAACGTAACCACCACAGAGGGGTAGTGATCTCCCTAAATATTATTAACATTACCAACTCAGTAAATAGGAAGATTCAAGAGAATTTCATTCCTGGGAGAAGGGGCAGTGGCAGTATATTAGGGAAGCTGTCTCAGAAGATTCTGCGCCCCCGAGGTCCTGGCCTGCCTGCTCAGGGTGGGGGTCACAGAGGTGACCATGCCACCCTCTAACACACCTTTCCCTCTGTCACCTCTCCAGGTGTTAACAGAACTGAAATCTGACAACCAGAGGCTGAAAGACGAAAATGGTGCCCTCATCAGAGTCATCAGCAAACTGTCCAAATAGCCTAGGCTCCAGAAGTAGGAGGGAGGGGATGGCATGCACTGTCCTCAGCCCTCTTTTCCAGCCATTGCCTTCCAGCCAAAAGAGGTGAATGTTTTGGTGGAAGGACACTTCCCTCTGACCCCTTCCAGTCACCTCCTCTGCACTGTACATTCTCTCGCGCTCTCTGAGCCCCGTTCCTCCCACACTCCCAGCCCCTGAGTTTTATGACCGTTTTAATTGAAGCATGATTGTGATCATTCGAGCCATCTGGAGAAGGCCTTGGGGAGTACACCAGCCTCAGCTCTAAACCCCCCAACTTCCTGCTGCTCAGCTACTTTGTCCACATCAGTCCAAACGTGTGAGGCTCCTACCCAAATCAGTACCCCACCGCCCTGTGCACTGACTCTGTGTCCTCTGGTAAAGGCAAGGCTCGTGGTGGTAACTCCGGGACCCTGAACGGGGCCCAAGAGAAATGAATAATCGGAGAACCACAGAACTGTGTTACTCTTGGATTCCAAAGGTGACAGCGATTCTGCAGAAGGCTCTGTTCTCCTCAGGAGCGCCCCTTCTCTAACTCCCTGCTGGCATTATGTTTATTTTTTCTGTCTACAACCCACTTACCATCCCTGATGAACCCTAACCTCTGTTCCTCCCTCATGCCTGGCCCTTTCCCCAAGGCTCAGATGCCCTGGCTCCTTTGTCCCTTAGCTTGCTTTCATCCTTCCTTCTCACCCTCCCAGCCTCGCCTCCTGATGTAAAAGCTAGGACCTCAGTTGTCTATGGCCATAATGGGAAGTCCTTTCTCCTGGGCCACTCTGAAGAATAGAATGGCCATGGTGGGGGTACCACCTGCTGCCCTCTCCATGAAAAGCCAGGCCATGGCACTAAGTGTCAACCCATTGTTTGATGTCCCACTCGTTTTCTCCAAGAGAGTAAGTTTCTTTATTAGAAAGTCTGGGCTCTGAATCCCCCCTTCTGCCTCACCTCTCTTTGATCTTATCTCCCTCTCTTCACTCTGACACTTCCTGAGAAACAGAGTCATTGCAGCTAGGAGGAGAGATGGGGAGGGTAGACTGTGGGAGATAGAACAGGGGTGGAAGCAGGTTAGAAAGACGTGGTGTAAGTAGAGTATCTGGGGACACTGCACCATTGTGACAAAGGTGACAGAAGGTTTCCCACTGTGCTGTGTGGTGTTGGCTGCCATCAAGTCAACCCACTCAGAGCAACTCCGTGCAGAACGAGACACTGCCTGGTCCCGCGCCATCCCCAGGTTGGTTGCAAGTGGAAGCATTGTGTTCCATGGGGTTTCCAATGACTGGTTTGTGTTTTTTTTGCCCCTCCAATTTAGCCAAGGTGTTTCCAGTCACCTCTACTTTTTGGAAGTAGATCGTCAGGCCTTTCTTCCTAGTCCATCTTTGTCTGGAAGCTCCTCTGAAACCTATTTGGAATCATAGCAACTGACACACAAGCCTCCTCTGACAGACAGGGTGGCTGCTCGCAAGGGTCATTGGCCGGGAGAATGGGGATGGATTGGGTTATTTCTGGTGGTTAGATTTAGGGGAGAGAGATTTGTGTTTTTAAAGGCCAAAAGGAGAAATGACTTCTTAAGAGAGATTTAAAGAAAAGGATGAGATACTTTCGTCCCATTGGTGAGAGTTGTGGGACTTCAAAGTGAGCAGGCCCAGGGGGTGACTTCCCATTGCTGTGTCACAGGATCCCATGGTCGGGAAGCCTCAGGTGGCTGTGCATTTGTTACTGGAAGGTGGGGCGGCTCTGATAACCACACAGGTTTCCTGAACGTGAGCTGAGGTGCGCTGTGGGTCCTCCACACAGCCCTGTTCTACCCTTGGCTGCTCTTGCCTCTGACAGCCGTTCAGATGGGTGCTGTTGGTGATCTGCCCTTAACCTTCTAATTGCAGTAGCCCTAGTCCTTTCCGTTGTTCCTCAGATGGTATCCTTTCCATGCCTGTGTTATTTTAGTCATCTTCCTCTAGACAGAAACAGCCTTTTAAAATACCGTGTCCAGTTGCAGACAGAATATCCCATGAGTCCAGTGCAAAATTAAACCATTAGTTCTTGACAGTGACCCAATAATAATACTGTACTTGCTTTTTGTAGGAGTCTTACCCCTTGGTTGGTTCATTTTAAGCATGTAGGTCATTTAAGTCCCCATCAGTTTATGGTTGCTGGAGGTGTTCAGTGCTTGGAGTGGCCCACTCTCTTAATACACGCACTACCTCTGTCTGTCTGTGATCTCTTCCCAGGCTGCCATGCCGGTGTAGTTCTTCATGGCCCTCTGAGACAGTGAGTGCTCCTTAAACCAGAAGCTACAATTTCCAGATCCCAGTCCCAGAATAGGAGATGTGTCTCCTCTGGGGGAAAAAAAAAAAAAAAAAAAAAACCTAATTTGTAGAATATACCAAACTCTCTCTTCCATTTCCAACCATTTTCCAAGAAATGCTCCTGCCATCTTGGGATTCTGTATTCTCGCAGGAGCACGGTAAGCCCAGTTCTCAGGGGATGCTGAGTTAGAGTGAGCAGTGCCCTATCGTCCACCGTATGCATTTCCTTCATCTGAGAGAGAGAGGAAATCAACAGAGGTGTTGATGGATTCTCCTAGCACTTCTTGGATATTGGGGGTTGAGGCCGCTGCCACCTCTTTCTCAGGAAAAGAAAATCAGATTATTAGGAAAACATGGTGCTCCATGTCTATTAGACCAGGTTAAGGAGCTATAGGGAGTTAGTCTCCTTAGATCTCTTGGTGCCCTTCAGAAGCGTTGGAGGCTGGTTCTCAAAACTCTTAGCTTCGTGTCCCACGTTTGCTGCTTCACACAGCCCTTGTGTGTTAACTCTGCCTTTTCTTGCCAGAAAGTTTGCCTTGTGGACCGAGAAGCTTAAAAGCTTTTCAATCTCAGGAATTCTAGATTCTGTGGCCAAGAACTAATTCATGAAGGCATAAACCATAGGGAATTTCAGGCACTCTCTCTTATACTACTCATTTTAATGGACAAATAAACTCTGAATTTTGGTCTCTTCAGAGAATAAGCTACCTTCCTTTACCATTCTGTTTTACTGGAAGCCCTGTGAAGCAGTAGCTGTCGGCCTGTAACAGCTAGCAGTTTGCGGGAGGCGCCAGCATAGGCAGGCCTGCCTTCCCATGTGTCACTCTGCCAGTCAGTCACTTGCCATTGGGCTCCTCAGTGGCCACAGGCTCCCAGCCTCACCTGCTGTTTTGGATACCTGTGAGCACCCCACAGAGCTCTAGCTGACTGAGTAGTTGCAGGAATGGCCAGCAACTTGAGGCTCAGGTCTGTCAGTTCAGAGTCTTTACATGAAATATCAGGATGGGAAAGAGAAGGTTCTCGGTCCACCCTTACAGCCTCTGTTCTCACAAATCTGGTATTTTTCAAACCCAGGCCACACCTTCGGGAGTCATGATTTGGCCGTTCCAGAGATTCTCTTGGCTGAATTGTTGCTGCTTCACCTGTTTGTCTTTTCAAGGGCCGGTCAGCTCTTTCCACATAGCTCCAGGGTATGGTGACCCCCAGGCCCAGCCAGGTCTCTAGTGTAGAGGCTCATGTGGACTTCAGGGTGTTGCCTCTACAGAATCAGGAAAAGAGGCTTGCTTGCGCTACACTCTCTCTTGGGGCAATCTCATTTGATATTTCCTGGATCCTTCCTTCCTTTTCCTATCTCAGCTCCCACCCCATTTTTACAGAGACTTGGATATATTTGTTGCTCCCTGAGGCCACAGGTGAGGTCTCTGACCCTTTGAGGATTACTCCCTCAGCCCCAGGCTAAATGTGTGCTTACTGTACAGCTCCTCCCAGGAAGCCAGGAGGCAAAAATTCCTTTGTTAGAGCCCATAGAAGTGTGCATGAACTACTGACTGTGCACTGGCAGCTTTTAATTGAGCCAGCAATGAGGAAAGAATAAACCGAATGCCATGTACCTTGTCATTCAGTTGCTGTCAGATTGACTCCCACTCATGACTCTGTGTGTCCAGGAGGACTGGGCCCCACAGGGCTTGCAGTGGCTGACTTTTCAGAAGTACATCATCAGGCCTTTCTTCCCAGGTGCTTCTGGGAGAACGTGACCCTCCAACCTTTTGGTTAGCAACTGAGTACCGTCTGTATCACTCAGGAGCTCTAGAAACTTTGTTAAGTCTGGGTTTCTGGCCCCACACTGCAGCCGCTCCTAGCCTCCTGTCAGAGGAGAATTTCCACCCAGCCCACTGGTACAAGAGATGGCCCTGGCCATGATGCCATGCGACGGGCACAGGATGAGCAGAAGAACCATGGAAAAGAGAGAACTATTTAAAGCGTAGCCAGTTCTTCAGCTTCCAGGCAATATTTCACCTCAAAAAGGAAAGCGTAAGGGATCCAGTGACTAAGCCAATAGGAAGGGGAAATTCCTAGCTCCAGCCCACCACCAAATGAGCCACTGGCTCCACTGGAGCTTAACAGTGAGGTGACACTATACTTGAGGCCTGGCATCCTGCCCTCTGTTACTACCAGGGTTTCAGCGATCACCCATTCTTTGGCCCCACACTTAACTCTAGACACAGTCAACGAGCAAAAGTGGTCCCTACTTAGATCCAGACCCAGCTGACTACAGATCGTGGTCACGAGGCTGGTGTTTAAGGAAGGTTCCTGACCCCTCAAAACACGTGAGTTCCTCTGACCCACTAAGCAAGGCAGCTTTGAAGGCAGAATGAGCAGCGTGTAAGGACAGGACCCCAAGAATCAGAACATCTGGATTCCAGGGCCACTCTTCTCCTCACTGGCTGTGTGACCTTGGGCAAATCATTCCTGTCTGTGAAATGAGGTTGAACTGGATAATCCTTAAGACCCCTTTTAGGCTTAAAATTCTTAAGTTCTGAAAGATTCTTCCATTTAAAATTTTTTAAAAGAGATTTGTAAAATTAAAATTTTTAAATGTCAACTGCTTTAAATTCTTAAAATTTGGTTTAAGTTTCTTAAACTCAGAATTTCTGCTATTTCTGACTTCAGAAATTCTCATTTTCTTCTGGATTCAAACTGTTTAACATCATCACATCAAGGTTGGCTTCTCATCCTTATTGGGAAAGTGAATTTAATTTTGAGAGTAACTGAGTGGTTTTGTGTTGTTTTCCCTCCTAATGACTTGGTGAAAATGTCAAAACCTGCAGAGGTAGAAGCTGGAGCTAATGGGGAAATGGCTAGAAAGCAGGTCGTAGCAGGCAGTCTTTGGACAGACTTTGAATAAGAAACAGAGCTGCTGCTTCCTCGGTTTCCTCTGCTCCCTTTGGTCAGCCCCTTCCTATGCGGCCTTCGTGGCCCTTAGTGCTCAGACAGCAGACTCACTGCATCTTTGCTTAGCACCCCAGGTGTATAGTCTTGAACTCTGCCTTACAGCTCAGAATTTTCTCCATAAAAACCTCAAGTTGTAGTTCTGTTGAGCTTCTTCATAGGAGTCTAGACTGTCAGAACTAGGAGGTTCTGATGCTGTTGCATATGGGCTTTCCTTTAAAGCAAGTTTGCAGGAAGGGTTTACGAACCCAAAGTCTACTCAGCCACATAGCACAGAACAGCCGGTGGGCACAGGATCCCTGCAGGGCTGTGTGAGGGGACTGGGCACTGGGCCTGGAAGTGGAGGGGCTGCCTGCTGTGGTGGGGGGAGGCCGAAGATCAGGGCTCCTAATGTCGAGCGGAATGGAGGCTGTCAGTGATGGGAGTAGGGGTCCTGCAGAAGCAAAGCCCCAGCACGTGGAAACAGGTGGTGACTATTGTCTCACTGTGACTGTCCCTCTTGCCACCAGCTGTGCAGAGATTTTAATCGGCTTCCCTAATAGGTATTGACATGGCTCAGGAACAGTCTCCCTGATCAGGGACAGGCACTGATGGCTTGCATTCTGATTACATTGGAAAACAGATCAACTTCACCACAGCCCAGGAACTGTCATTGTCACAGCTACTAGGAAATGAGGTGGTCTCTGAGGGCTGAGAAGAATCCAGTGGAGACTCGTCCAGCCAGCCAGCAGCTGCCTGGTAAAGAGGTCTAGCTTCTAGGAGAGCTGTGGTTGACCGTCAGAATTGAGCCGAGGCCTGGCTAGCACCCCGGTGTCCTGGGAGCCGCACCTTGGGAAGAACTAGAAGTGGGTGTGTTTAAAGACAGCACACCACTGATGAGTGCTCTGACCTTCCCTGAGGTGCGGCACTCTGGGGGCTTCTCTGGCTGCTGGCCCCCGTGCGCACCAGGCACGTTTGCTAGTCAGAGATGTCAGCTCTGGCAGAATTCTTGACGAGAAAGGAGGCCTCAAAAACCAATCCTGGCCACGTGCGGTATTCGATTCCTATCTTTTGCTTTCCTGTCTCCTTTCTGGTTCCCCAAGGAACTGTTCTCTGAGCCATTTCCCAATTCATCTGCTTATCATTTTGGACTGTGAATCTGTCAGAAGTCATATTTTCTGTTATTCTTCCAAATTCTTCCCTAATACTTCCAATAAACTTTTTCTTGAGTGGCCCCTTAAGCTCTTAAGTCTTTCCCAAAATAAACATCCCCCCTGCCCGTCTTCTCCTTCATCTCCCTCTCATTCTTTAGTCCTTGCTTTTCCCACTTGGAGCTGATGGTGCTCAGAGAGGAGGTTTTCCATGAATCAGCCAAGATTCCTGGAGGAGTTCCATATACCGACACCACCCCCACCCCCTTGTCCAGTTTGAAAGCTCCCTGTCTGTGCTCATGGCCTTGAGGTGAGGCTTGACTTGTAGGCCTTTGAATCAGAATTACTCTGTGCTCCTGTGAAGGCAACAGTTAAGGAAGTGGAGCCCTTCTCCAAGACTTGGTGTGCGTAGCTTAACCTTCCTACCCTTTCTCGGCCAGTGAGGGCTCCCTGTGTGACTTAATCCATAGCCTGGCCAAGGAGCCATGGGTAGCTGTCTTCTGGTTTACTCAGTCTTTGTCCTGAGGTTTGACTATTTACAGCTTGAAACAGAAGTGTATCTTCTTAGCAAAAACCTGATCAGTATGTGAGGGCATCTGGTGGCAGCAACTGAGCCCCTTCCTGCCTTGCAGAAGAGAGAATTGGGGAATGGCATGCTGACAGTGTGGAGCCTCTCAAGAGAGAGATGTTTTCACGACACCAGAGTTGGAGGTCGAGGTACAGATTCTGAACAAGGGACTGCTAGGGCCAAGAGGGTCTGTACTTCAGCTAGACCAGCACAGGTCAGACTCACCCAAACAGCTCTGCCCTTCCCTTTTCTCTCTTCCACACTACTGCCCCCTGGAAGGGATTCCCACTTGGCCTCTAGTGAAGAGATCAGGTAAGGAAAGGAGGGAGAAGAACAGAAGCACATAACGCCAGGGGACAGATGGTAAGAGCAAGAGGAGATTCTCAAAGGACGCAGCAGCCCCAGTACCAGCATCCCTTGAAAGGCCAGGCTTGGCCCAACACCTCTAGGGCCTCCCTATGCCCCCTTACATCTCTCCTCAGAGAAGGCACAACGTGTGCTCACTGGAAGCGTTCAGACTCGGGCTTTGCTTTATGGTTTTCCTCCCTCTATTCTTCCCTCTGCCCTGACCTTGACCAGACCAGGTGGAAAGAACCTGTAAGAGCCGCCCTGGCATCTCCATGCTGCTTCCATTGTAGAGGTAGCATTTTGTGTTCTTCACTCACTTCGCCCCTCACTCCTGACCCTGACTTCCTTCCACAACAGTTAAAGCACTAGATGTAACTTTTTCAGCTGAGTTGTATGGATTAACTTCAGTGAATTGTAAATACACCTGGAGTGGGGTGTGGTGGGAGGGAGGGCTAGGGAGGGGACACCAGACTCGCTTTGTGAACTGAATGTATTTTTATGCAATTTTGAGTGGCCTTTCAACCCTGAGATGAATGATTTTGTTTTACTGGTTGTTGTTATATAGTATTAAGTATTCTGTGTTTGAAAGTTTGGGAAATAATAATATTCACATCTATATGATGCCTGTAAACACAACAGTATTTATAAATGAGTAAATAAAACTGTTTTAACTTTGTGACTGGCTCTCCTCAGTGACAGGAATCCTGCATGTGGAGCTACCTCTTCTTATTTTGTTTCTTTCCCACGGGGGAGTCTCACCCTCCTGTCCCTGCAACTCAGAGTCACCCCGGTCTCTTCCCCAGGACAGCCACCATCTCCCAGACCAAGGCCTCTAGGACCCCCAAGGCACTTTCTAAGTGGAGTCAGGCCAAAGAAGAGCCTAGATAGGAGGCTCAGAAGAACCATAAGAAAAAATCAAGTTTCAGGTGACTAAGAGCATGGTTTATGTCTTTGAGGACAGAGAGCAAGGCTGAGTGACAAGGCTGTTGAGCCCATCTAGATGAGCACTCACACACTTGTACATGGGCAAGTTGGAGCCCTGAGAGGTGGTGATCTTGCGAGCTCATGGAGGTTTTCTTGCACTCACCCTTAAACCAAAAAGGTCAAACTCACTGCCATTGAGTCAATTCTGACTCATAACAACCCCCATTGAGTTTCCAAGGTGGTAAATCATTACAGAAGTAGATTGCCCCATCTTCCTTCTGCGGAGCAGCTGGTGAGTTTGAACCATTGACCTTTTGGTTAGCAGCCAAAGGCCTTATCCACTACATCACCAGAGCTTCTTGCATTCACCCTTAGTCCTCTGCTATATGCATAATGGTTTTCATTAGATTGCCGTTTGATTCAGGAGCTTCAACCTACAAATACAGCTCAGTTGGAAGTTACCGGAGGTTAAATCCAAACTCAAAAAAGGAGGGTTCGTGCCTGGGGAGAAGCTGCCTCAGCCCTCTGGCAGGGTCTGTAGGTGGACGTCCAGGACTGACCTCACCCTGTCCCAGGTCTGGTTTCTCCACCCAGCAAGCCGGCCTCTAGCTTGGCCCAGCCCTGTGTTTTCTGCCAAGCAGAAATCCCTGGCCACTGACTTGGAGTGAGCACAGGGAGGTCAGGGAGGGATGATTCTTTTCCCCTGCTGTCACCCAGCTGTTTGTAGCCCGAGCACCCGCAGAACCAACATGCATGATGTCATGGGTACAGACTTCAGACCTGTCTTGGGTCCTAAAACAGGCAAAGCAGCATGTCTGATGCAAGGGTTCTCAGGCTACAAATATTCTTTCTGTGTCCCCCTGTGCTGGGTATGGTGAGGTCAGACAACAGAGTATCACCTAACAGTATCACCTAGCGGTCACGTGGCCCTGCCCTCCACCTGTCAACAGCCAGAGAGCCTGTGGATCCAATCCCCAGGCCTGTCATTAGAGCTTCAGCCCGCTCTGGAATGGAATCTCCGGAATGGACTCACAGGCCTGGGAGCCATGTGTCGGGATGAGAGCAGAGGGGACAGGTGGTGGTGGGAACAGAGGGTGTTTAACCTTTTCCAGGTCTTGGGGGCAGTGCTGCCCTGCTCTCTCTTTCCTTGAAGATGCTGAAGCCCAATCTTTAGTCCCTGACATCTTGGCCTCAGAAGTCAAAGACCTCTGAACAGGTCAGTTGAGGGTTTTGTAGAAATTCCCAATCATTTTTCAAACCCCCATACCCCAGGGCCAGTCTCCCCATCACTGTGGCTGTTTGTTAAGCCTCCCTCTACTGGAAAGGAACCAAAGGGGTGCCCATCCCCAGTCTCCAGAAGGATGTGCCCCCGCACCCCACTTTCTCCTAGGAAAGCTGCCTGGCACTGGCACCTGCCCCGGCCCTCTACCCCCAGCTCCCACCATGTAATGCCCATCTGGTCTTCCCTACCCCCAGGAAGAGAGGAGACTGGGCCTTGGGCCGCTTCTGCTGCTTCCCTTAAGGGAGATGCTAGGCTCGAAGCCAGAGTCTTCTCCCCCCACTGGTCCACCACACTGCCCACCAGGGCCCAGGAAAAACAACTAGACACCCCCCACCCCCAGGTTTCTTTCAGCTCATTTCTTTAATAAGGACACACAGCTCATTACAAAATAACAATTTGACAAGAGATCAGACGAGAACAACAGAGTCCACACAAGGGGGTGAGGGTGGAGCGCATTGCCAAGCAGGGGGGGCGGGCAAGGGCTATGCATGTGTCCTTCCTATGGAGACAAAGGCCCTGGGGGTCCAGCGCAGTCCAGGGACAACCTGGGCAGGCAAGGGTCTGCCCCAGCCCAGGTTTGACATTTTCAGGCCCCAGGGTTTTCAGGAAGCAGCAAATCCAATCCTCAGATGGGGAGGAGACAGGGCAGGACAGCCAGGCTCTTTGGAGAGAGTCCCCCCAAGCCCTGACTACTAAGGAAGGCTGGCTGGAGCCGCTGGTGCCCACGTACACTGCTCCTGCCCCCTCACCAGACCAGACTCTCCCTCAGCACTGGCCTGAGTTTCTGACTCTGCTGTGGGTTTGGACTTCATTCCACCACGTCTCCTCCAAGCACCGGTCCCCACCTGCTCTGAAGTGATGCCTCTGCTCTCCTCACTCCTTTCCCATCCCAGCCACAAGCTGGCCCTGGGCCTTGTGCTGTGGGCCCACCCTGCCTCCCGGGTTGTGGTGGGCAAGGGGCAGAGCCCACTGAGCCACCTTTGGCCTTGTCTGACAGACCCAGGAATGGCAGCCTGCCTGATATCCCCACCCCACTCTTCTCTCTCATGTTCACCACCACTGCCATGCCTGGGGCCTCTGTGATCATTCTGATGCATCATCACCTTAGCTGGGTGCCCATGGGCCAGGGGCTACAGGCCGGGAGCCCACATGTTGGTTCAACAGGATGACCTGGGACCTATGAAGCCCCTAGTCCCCTCTACCCACCTTTCCTACCACAGGCCCACCTAACTGTGGCTTCTCTAGGAGCTGATGGAAGGATCGGAGACCCAGGTACAGAGACCTGCTTGGCCTGAGGCCCTCCCCAGAGCCACCCCTCACAGCCCCACCTGCCCACCTCTCTCAGGAGAGTTCCTGTAGGCTGCCTCATCTTGGGATGCTGTCTGGGTGCAGGAGGAAGCATGGAGGAAGACCATTCTGTGAACCCACTGCCTTTGCAGCGCAACTCCCCTGGTTACCCCAAGAGGTCCCCTGACCACCACAGACCCTGACACCACAGTGTAGCGTAAGCAGGACCAGTTCTGGCATCTGCAGATGATAAAGGGCACACTGTCCACAGGCTGCATTGCTGACTGCTGCTCCTGAAAATCCTGGCTGCCTCCACAGGGCCCCCAGGAAAGGTGTCCGACAATACGGACACCCTGCCGCTGCCCTGCGCACACCGGGGATGGAGGAGTGCAGAGCCAGTCAGGCCAGCAGGGGGCATCTGTGAGACCTCAGCAGAAGCCCTGGACACCATCCATCCTCGTGAAACAGGCTGAGGGTACAGGAGGGGTGACAACAGTAAGCCCTTCACAAGTATTTGGTGGGGAGCCAGTCAGAGGGACATGGGAGCTCCTGGTTGGAGCCGGAGTGCAGTCTCCAGCAGGAGGCCCCCTTATGGCTTTTCAGTTAATTCAAACAGTGGGAGGAAGAGGCAGGCACACCACACACATACACAAGACACAGAAGCTACCAAGACACCAGACACCAGGCCGGACACAGCGCACCGCCCACTGAGGGTTGGCTTTGCAGGTGGACGTGCAGGAGATGGCAGGAGGGCCTTCCAGGGTTCACGTGGTCCTCCAGCACCTCCAGTGGGTGGGGCTGGACCGGAGCCGGAAACGAACTCCCGTGGGCCAATGGCTCCCACTGGGGGTTCCCGACGAGGTGGAGGCAGATTGGGACTAGGGGAACAAAGACTTGACACGACATAAAATTGAAGGAGCAGCCTCAACAAGTTCTGGGTTTGAGGTTGGGGGATAGGAGACTCTCAGCATTGCCATGCGGCTATTTACAGAAAGTTAAGAGACATGCATCTTGGTTCAACAAAGTTCTGCTCATATGTTTTATAGATAACTATCTTATATATAACTAAATGCATATGGAAGGGAGTCAGATGAGGCTTAAATGGCTTCAGAAGGTTCTTTTGTTGTTGTTATTGTTGCTTAAAAAATAAAGTATATTCATGTGTCTTCAAGTCACAGTGTCCCCTTCTCAATATTGTAGTTCAAAAACCAGATTAAACAAAACCCTTGGTGACCAGTCTCTGGCCCCCTGGGACCGAGGGCGAGAAGGAAAAAGTGGACAGAGAGGGCAGGGTTGCTAGATAAAATACAGGCTGTCCTGTTAAATCCGAATTTCAGATAAGAAGCCATTATTTTTTTAGCACAGTATTATCCCAAATATTTCTTGGGACATATTTATTCTGAAAAATTATTCATGTTAATCTGAAATTCAAATTTAACTGGGAAACCTGTATTTTTATTTGCTAAATCTGGCAGCCCAATCACAGGGGCTGTGGGTCACTGAGGTCAGACCTTGGGACTCCTCCCTACCTGCTACCACCTGGGGCTCTGAGAAAGGGCCCAGTCAGCCCCAGGAGGGGGTGAACGGGCCGGACAGAGGATGCAAGGTGTGTTCCTGGCTCAATCTCTTTCTGCCTTCAGGAGGAAGGGGTACCAGGCTCTCTCTACAAGGCTGGGTGAGACCCGGGACTCAGATGCCTCAAGAATTAGCCTAGGATGTTAAAAGAACATAGAATCTCTCACTTTCCAAACCCCAAGGGAGCTTTCTTGGCCTTTCTGCTAAGGTCCCCTCCCCACCCCACTACGGGGAGTCAGGTTTACAAAAGAGCTGACATCATCCACAGGAGGTTGCCTGCTTCAACCCTTCCTTTCTCTCTGAAGCCCCAAGCCAGCAAGATTATCCCAAAGTGATTCTGCAGTAACACAAGCTGCACATGGTTTCCTGGGAGGAGAAAAGGTCAAGATTTGAGACGGAGGCCTGATCCCAGCTGCCCCAGCTTCTGGGGAAGAGACTCCAGAAAGTCACTGCCCATTCACACCAAGCCAATGTCTGGGGCTGCCAAGAGCTCTTCACCTAACTCCCCCGAGGCCTCAGGTTCCTCTCCTAAAGTCCAAACCTGTGCCCGTAGCTCTGGCAGAGTTCATTTCCCTCCTGGGAAGGGTCTCCAGGGAGAAATGAGCAAACAGCTTTCAGGCCCCACTCAATTCCTGAGTGAAACTGTCTAAATTTTCATGGTCTCAGCCCCTCTGCAAAAAAACACCTATTACTTTCCTCTTTCTGGAATAGATTCAGGGAGTGAAAACTCTCAGCTCCAGAGGCATCCAGAACCCTCTCGAGCTGGACCAGCTACTTAATGCCTGCACCCAGTACCCTAACATCCCCAGAAATAAACTGGCATAGCAGGAAGGGTTTGGATGACGCTCTATGGTCTGGGTTACAGCAAGTAACCCACCCCCCCCACCCCCAAGTGTAGAAAACTTAGAAGAGTAATAAGCTTTTTCTCATCATGCCCCCTTGTCTGTGGGCCTAGACACATGCCACCTGCTGTGGTAGCTCATCTGTGCCACAGTCAGCTGGGACTAGGGACGGAATTGTTCCCCATACTCCTCTGGCTCTAGCTCAAAGTTTTTCAGTGACTTTTGCCACCTCTTAAGTCTACTCACTACTGGCAGCCTTGGGGTAATAAACCCAGCACTTCTCTCCAGCTGTGTGTACACCCAAACCACCAAAGGGCTGGATGAGAAGGATCCCAGGTGATAGAAAGTGGATTGGGGAAGGGAAAAAGAATGAAGGTAGAGGAGGCGAGGCTGACAGAGGAGGCTCCACGAGTGATGTTTGTGGGATGTGGGAGAAGACAATGAGTGTGGGGAGAGACCCTGAGAAAGCACCAAAATCCCACAGCTCTGGGGATGGGAGAAAAGTTCCATGACTTCTGATGTCCATACCAGGATATCTTACTCTGCAGCCACCCAGATTCTGAAGGCACCTTATTTTCCCATAACTCTCTACCTTAACCACAAGTCTGGTCCCAAAGGCCAAAGCTCATAATCCTTGTCAGAGTCCAACCTTCCCATTGGATCATTAAACACACACACACACACATACCCCCACAGGCTCCAGTAAAAAGTAACTTCCCTGTACCAAGTGCCACTAGCAAAAAGAGGAAGAGTCTCTGAGAGATGGGCTGGGCCAGGCCATGCTTCCCAGTCTGTTTCTGGTGGAAGTGTTTCCTCCAACCAAAACCCAAAGCAAAACAAAACCAAAGACTCTTCTTCTTTATTTTAGTAAAATAAAAAGACACTCTGCACCTTCTTCATGCTGAGTCTTCAAAGCCTGATTTTCTCCCACACCATCCATTTGTCTCAGGGGCTTACAGGAAGCTGAGTTGGCCCAGATGGGGAAGTGCTGCCATTTTTGCTGGGAACGAGAGATCCAAAAGCTTCTGAGAAAGCTATGAGTTTTCTGTGATAAAGAAATGGCAAGGCCCTAACAGCATTATGGATGGAAGAAAGGGACTGAAGGAAGGGAGACAAAGATGAGAGGAAGGGACTGAAGGAAGTGGTGTTGGCCCCTGGCCACATGAGGACCTGTCTCTCTTGCCCAGACTGAACATTGGAAGGGGACTTAGTGCAAACTTGACTAACATATATATGGCTTTTTACCAATGCTGTGGACAAAAGGTAGAAGGGGAATGGGACACAACTGAGCATGGGGCAGAAACTCTAGCAGGTCTTCTCCACCACCCATTTGGAATGGATATCCTTTGTTTCTTAGAATTCAGAAGAGAGAAGCTTCCCTAAGGAATGGTAGGATGGGGCCTCCCCAAGAGTTTCCCTGGGTGACTCCAGCTACCCGTAAGCCTTCTAGCATGGAGGGTAGAGCAGAGCCCAGAGAATAGGGAGTTGGGAAAAATCCCAGTGCTTCCATCTATCTCATCCAGGGAACCTCTGCTGTCTGTCCACCATCTCAGCCTCATCACCCACCCCCTTCTTACCTGGCCCTCAGGGGAACTAAGAACATTTAAGCCTTCCTTGCAAAGTTCTCTGGCTCTGTACAGATAACGTGTCTTCACACAGTGTTGCTCCACTTAAATTAAAAGAGAAGCAGAAGCAAAAGCATGATGGGAAGTCAATGCAAATGGACAGCACTGCTCATGAACTTTCTGGAAAGGGAGAAAGAATCTGTGTTTCCCACTGGAAGAGGGTTGAGATCCAGGAGTTTTCATTTTGGTCTTTCTGGATAATGGAGTTTTTGTTTCTCCCTAGTTTTAATATATTAATTGTCAATGAGAATAATGTTCTGGGACTGACAGTCCCTGTTAAGAGTCTGGCCAGTCTAACAAATAGTTTATTTCCATGAATGTCCCAGAAACCATGACTGACAGGAGGAAGTCTACGATGGCATCAGGGGTTTGGTCCTAGTTCTGGACAAATCCAGTCTCCACATGTTGCTGCCCCCAAAACAGCCACTCATAAGGAGTATGGGAGCTTCTGGTACATGACCAGAATTCTAAGCCCTCTCTACAAGCTGACAGAAATCTCTCACTTAAGACAGTAGACTTTCTTCAGTTCCAGGTCCCTGAAGAACCTTCTTTTCTCACACAACTTCACTGTCCATGGCTCATTCCAGGAATGTTGAGAGATGCTCAGTTATGCTCACGCATACACACACACACACACACACACGGATTATTGGCCACTGCATTGCCATCCCTGTCAGGAAACAGGATATGCTGCCATTTTGTTGGTCCAGAACACTCAAAAAACAGGAAGTGTTGGAACTTTCTGCCAGAAGAGGGCCTCACTAATGGTGGGCCATATGTGAAACTTTGAGTGAGGGGAAAATATGACAGGGCATGCAGCAAAGGAAACTCCTGGAACGATGAAAAGAGCCAAGCTTCTCTTTCACCTCTCAGAGGACTCTCCTCACACAGCCGTCAGAGGGAAGTTGGGCTTTTAAAAAGAGAAAAGGGAAGGAAAAACAAGGATACACCACAAATAAACAAAAAAAAAAAACCCTCTAAGGTTGCATAACTGAGGTATTGATAGCTCTGGATCTCGTCAGTGTCTGTGAAGGGAGCGGGGTCCCAGCTGCTCTTGCCTACTTGTTCTTGCCCAGAAGGGCATCCACCTCTTCCTCAGGCTTGAGTGAGTGCCACTGAGCAATGGGCCTCCGGGGGTTGGCCAGCATGTCGGACCAGTGCCGCAGCTCTGTGCCCGTGGCGTTGCTGCCCACAAAGATCTTGCCAATGGCTTCATTCTTGCCCAGCTTGTCATAGTCCAGCACAGTGACCACTACTTGGACTTTCTGCAGGGAAAGGAAAAGGGAGAAGAGTTGATAGGCAAAGAGGTGGGATCCCATGACCAATCTTCTTCCTCTCCATCAACCTATCTCCAAATGATTGGGCAGGAGAGGTCTCCCAGGGTTCCCTGCTTCTGTCTCTGGCTCCAAAAAAGATTGAACTTATATGGAGACAGAGTCCAATCTGTGTAGGGCAATGTCTTTTTCCACCGGTAGGCATTTACTGAGCATGTGTTGTACTCCAGGCACCGTGCTAAATACCTGGGAGGGAGAAGGGCTGAGGAAAAGTGAAAAGATGAACTTCACCACTAATGAGGTCAACAGACACATAATCAAAAATTTATAACACAAAGTGGTAATACTAGAGAGGTAAGCACTCAGAGGAGGTGACAGTCCTGCTCAGGTCCGGGAAGACTTCCTAGAGGAGGGGGTGTTTGAACTGAAAGGGGAAGGCTGAGGATTTCTCCAGGCAGAGAAAAGAGGGAGGAGGATTCCAGAAAAGATTAGCCTCGATGGAGGTATGGAGACGTGAGAGTGCATTTAGTGTTTGGGAAACAGAACAAATTCAGAGTTGTTGGGATACAGGCAGAAGAACAGAAAGGCAGGAAATGACATCAGTGGGGTGTGGTGAGGCCAGCCAAGGGCTTTGCATTTTATCCTACGGACAAAGAGTAGGAGCTCCTGA
This sequence comes from Orycteropus afer afer, assembly GCF_000298275.1. NCBI lineage: Eukaryota > Metazoa > Chordata > Mammalia > Tubulidentata > Orycteropodidae > Orycteropus > Orycteropus afer. The sequence goes on from NW_006921662.1 coordinate 9,918,264, forward strand.
AGACATAGATATTTCAGAAAGAGAACCCTGGCACTGAGGTGGGAGGTACACTGGAGGAAGAATGGGGCTGATGTCAGGGAGACTCATTGGGGGACTGAGGGTGGGCATGAGAGGGTGGATATTGAATAACCAACCAAGGCAGTGGCAGTGGGATGGGAAGGTAGAGTTAGATTGGAGAGGTGTTTAAGGGAGAGAATCAAGAGGACTGGGTGACCCATTGGATTTGTTGAGAGGAAAGTGAATGCTTTTCTCCCTCCTGAGCCCAGCCAACTCAGGCCGGGCCTTTAGGACCAGGCTTTCTCTGAGAAGTCACCCCTGAGTGGCTCCAAGCTGTCTGCATCTATGCACACTGACACTGTCTTCACACTGTGTTTGAAGATCCTGCTGACTGGACCCCTCCTGACTATGAGTTCCTTAAAGGCAAGAACTGGCTTCTCAATATTTGTTTCTCTAGCACCTAGTGAGTACCTAGCACTTAGGAAATGCTCAGTATTTAGGATAAACAAGAAAGGAAAACCAGCATCTAAGGAGGCAGAAAGATCTAAGAGGATGCCCGGGTGTCTGGCTTAGGCAGCTGGGTAGATGGTGGGACCATTCACTGGAAGTAGAGAGTCCAGAGGGAGCCAATTGGCTGGGAAGGAAGGTGTGAAGAAGTTCATTTTACTGGCTTCTCCAATGACATGTTGAATTTGAGTTGCCCAAGCCAGTATACTGTACATCTCTCAAGTTCTTCTCCATAAGGAGAACTCTTCTTGTTCTAATATCATTGCCAAGCTGTCCATTGTTCCCTTGAAGAACTCTCCACATTGGACTGGGAAGAGTCCCTTGGTACCCTTGCCCCCCAGCCGTCCTGGGGAAAGAAGGTAGCAGCTCATTATAAAAAGGGAGAGACCAAGATTCCAAAAGACCTACTACTCTGCAAGGCCCTGGCCCCATCTGACTCTCAGAGAAGATAGGTGGGACTCTTGTCCTACCATGTCCAACTCCCAGGCCTAACTAGAAATAGTGAAAAAGAGACCTCACCTCAAACACTTACAGCACTGGCTGATGAGAAGAAAGGGAGGAAAAGAAAGAGGGAGCAGAAGAGGGAAGGACAGATGGAAAGAAGGAGACATATGACACCAAAAGCACAAACAAAAGAAGAAAAAAACAGATAAACTGGACTTCATTACACTTTTAAAAACAATGCACATCAAAGGAAATTATCAAGATATTTAAATAGCAACCTACAGAACGCAAGAAAATATTTGCAAATAGTAATAGGGCTTAATATCCAGAATATATAAAGAACTACAGCTCAACAACAAAAAGACAACTCGCTTAAAAAAATGAGGAAAGGACTTGAATAGATATTCAGCCAAAGAAAACAGACAAATGACCAACAGGCACATGAAAAGATGCTCAACATCAGCAGTCATCAGAGAAATGCAAATGAAAACCACAATGAGATACCACTTCACACCAAACAGGACGGTTATTATCAAAAAATTAGAAAATAACAAGTGTTGATGAAGATGTAGAGAAACTGGAACCCTCATCTTTTGCTGGTGGGACTGTAAAATAGTACAGACATGTGGGAAAGAGTTTAGAAGTTCCTCAAAAAAATTAAACATAAAAAAAATACCACCACCATCACCCCCTGGGAGGTCGGACACTGCAGAGCAGCAGGATATCCAGGTAAAGGGGAGGGAGGCAAGACTAGGCCCCAAGCCTCCTAGAGCCAGGAAAGGGAAGGAGTGGCCAGGGACCACAAAGTGGCAGGTTCCAGGTAGGAATTAGGTAAGTGGAGGGCACAGAGGTTTCCAACAGCTAAGGGAGACAAACTTGTCTGTCAGTTTGTCATCCTGTGAGGCTTGTACGTTGCTGTGAGGCTTGAGGCTGTGCCACTGGTGTTTCAGATGCCAGCAGAGTTGCTCATGGTGCACAGGTTTCAATGCAGCTTACAGACTAAGACAGACTAGGATGAAGGAAGAGGCCATCCACTTCTCAAAAATTGGCCAGGGAAAATCTTATGAATAGTAGAAAAACACTGTTTGATACATAACTGGGCAACTTTCTAAATAGCTCGGAAACACTGTCCAACACGATACAAGAAGATGAGCCCCTTGGTTCAGAAGGCACTCAAAATAGGACTAGGAAAAAGCTGCCTCATCAGAGTAGAATTAACCTTAATGATATGGATAAAGTAAGTCTTACAGGACCTCCATGTGCTGACATGGGATGACTCAAATTGAGGAGAAACAGCTACAAACATCCATTAATAACTGGAACATGGAATTATTTAGTATGAATCTAGGAAAATTAGAAGATGTCAAAAATGAAACGCATAAAGATTGATGTCCTAGACATTAGTGAGCTGAAATGGATGGGTTTTTGGCATTTTGAATCAGACAACCATATGATCTACTGTGCCAGGAATGACAAACTGAAGAGGAATGGCATGACATTCATTATGACAAAGGATGTTTCAAGATCTGTCCTGAAGTACAGTGACAGGATAATATCCATACACCTACAAGGAAGACCCATTAATACTACTATTATTCAAATTTATGCACCAACCACCAAAGCCAAAGATGAGGAAATTGAAGATTTTTATCTACTTCTGCAGTCTGAAATTGACTGAACATGCAATCAAGATGTGTTGCTTATCACTGGTGATTGGAATGCAAAAGTTGGAAACAAAAAAGAATTACCAGTAATTGGAAAATTTGGCCTTGGTAACAGAAAACGCTGGAGATCACATAATAGAATTTTGCAAGACCAATGACTTATTCATTGCAAATACCTTTTATCAACAACACAAATGGTGGCTAAACACGTGGACTTCACCAGATGGGAGTACACAGGAATCAGATTGACTACATCTGTGGCAAGAGGCGATGGAAAAGCTCAATAGCTTCAGCCAAAACAAGGTCAGGAGCTGACTGTGGAACAAACCATCAACTGCTCATATGCAAGTTCAACTTGAAGTTGAAGACAATTAAAACAAATCCACGAGAGCCAAAATATGACCTTGAATATATCCCTCCTGAATTAGAGACCATCTGAAGAATAGATTTGATGCATTGAACACCAATGACCAAAAACCAGATCTGTGGGATGACATCAAGAGCATCATGTATGAAAAAAGCAAGAGGTCCTTAAAAATACAAGAAAGAAAGAAAAGACCAAAATGGATGTCAGAAGAGACTCTGAAACTTGCCCTTGAGCGGAGAGTAGCTAAAGCAAATGGAGGAAATGACAAGCTAAAAGAGCTGAACAGAAGATTTCAAAAAGCAGCTCGAGCAGACAAAGTCAATTACTATAATGAAATGTGCAAAAACCTGGAGTTAGAAAACAAAAAGGGAAGAACATGCTTGGCATTTCTCAAGCTGAAAGAACTGAGGAAAAAATTTAAGCCTCGAGTTGCAATATTGAAATATTCTATGGGCAAAATATTGAATGATGCAGTAAGCATCAAAAGAAGATGGAAGGAATACACAGAGTCACTGTACCAAAAAGAACTGGTCGATCTTCATCCATTTCATTAGGTGGCTTATGTTCAAGAACCAATGGTATTGAAGGAAGAAGTCGAAGCTGCACTGAAAGAATTAGCGAAGAACAAGGCTCCAGGAATTGATGGCATACCCATTGAGATGTTTCAACAAATGGATGCCCTGATGGAGGCACTCACTCGGCTATGCCAAGAGATTTGGAAGACAGCTACCTGGCCAACTGGAAGAGATCCATATTTGTACCCATTCCAAAGAAAGGTGATCCCACAGAAT
>NW_006921662.1:9922798-9924160 GCF_000298275.1 Orycteropus afer afer
AAATGGAGAAAAGATTGAAATTGTCAAAGACTTCACATTACTTGATTCTACAATTGACGCCATGGAAGCAGCAGTCAGGACATCAGATGACGTATAGAACTGGACAAATTGGCTGCAAAGGACCTCTTTCAAGTGCTGAAGAGCAAAGATGTCTCCTTGAGACTAAGGTGCACCTGACACAAGCCATGATATTTTCAATCACCTCATATGCATGTGAGAGGTGGACAATGAATAAGGAAGACCAAAGAAGAATTGCTGTTTCTGAGCTGTGATATTGGTGAAGAATGCTGAAAAATACCGTGGACTGCTAAAAGAACTAACAGGTCTGTCCTAGAGGAAGTTGCAGGCAGAATGGAGGTGAGAATGGGCAGACTTCATCTCCCCTACTTTGGTCATGTTGTCAGAAGGGACCACTCCCTGGAGAAGGATGTCATGCTTGGTAAGGTGGAGGGTTGACAAAAGAGGGGAAGGCCCTCAACAAGTTGGAGTGACACAGTGGCAGCAGCAATGGGCTCAAGTGCAGCAAGGATCAGGGAGCTGGCTCATGACCGGGCGGTGTTTTGTTCTGCTGTGCATAGGGTCACTGTGAATCAGAGACGACTCGACAGCACCTAACAACAACAACAACACCCCCCAAAAAAACTCAATGCCGTCGAGTCAATTTTAACTCACAGCAACCCCCACTGGGTTTCCAAGGCTGGAAGCCTTTATGGAAGCAGACTGCTTCATCTTTCTTCTGCAGAGCAGCTGGTGGGTTCAAACCACTGACCTTTTGGTGAGCAGTCAAATGTCTTAACCACTATGCCACCAGAGCTCCTTTAGAACAGCAATATGACTCAGCAATTCTACTCCTAGGTATATACCCAAAAGACTTGAAAGCAGGGACTCAGATAGAGACTTGTACACCAATGTTCACTGCTGCACTTTCACAGTAGCCAGAAGGTAGAAACAACCAAGTGTCCATCAATGGATGAATGGATAAACAAACTATGGTATATCCATACAATGGAATATTATTCAGCCATAAAAAGGAATAAAAGTCTAATACATGGCACATGAGTAAACCTTGAAAAGATTATGCTGAGTCAAATAAGCCAGACACAAAGGGACAAATATTACTTGATTCTATTTATATGAAATACCTAGAATAGGTAAATTCATGGAGATAGAAAGTAGAGTATAGGTTACCAGTGGCTGGAGGGGGGGTGAATGAGGAGTCACTGCTTAAGAGGCACAGAGTTGGCTTCCGCCAAGATGGCGGACTAGGCAGAAGGATTGCAAAGACCCTCTTCAACAAAGAAAAGGGAAACCAATTAACACAGACACAGAAGATAATCTTGGACCCCTGAGCCTTGAAGGGAA
>NW_006921662.1:9928900-9946203 GCF_000298275.1 Orycteropus afer afer
ATACAACTATGAGACCAGAAGAACTAGATGGTGCCCGGCTACCACTGTCATCCACTTGGAAGGGGATCTATGTAGGAGATCCTTGATAAAGAGAGAGAACAATGCGGAACAAAACTCAAAATCATTTGGAGAAAAAAAAAAAAGTTTGGGACCAAGTTTGCTGGTCCAATAGAGCCTGGTGGAACCACTGAGACTATGGCCCCTAGCTGCCCTTCAGGTCTGGAATTGAACCCACACTTGTTGTTTCCAGCCAAACAAAATACAGGCATATGAGTTGAACATTTACCTCAAGTAGATACACTCCTTGGACAGAACCATCATGGGAGAAAGAAGGGCTGCTTATGCACAGGGAGACAGCTCAGGGGCCAGGAGTGTATGGTGGGATGGACACAGGGAAGAGGTAACTATGGGGAGGAAGTGGGAGGGGAGCTGTTGCATTGTGCTAAACTGAGGTCAATGACATGAGACAAAGTATATGTAACCTGCTGTATGGAAAGTTAATTTGCTCTGTAAATCTCACCCAAACCACGATAAATAAATAAATAAAATAAAAAGAGGCTAGATAAAGGGCATCACAGGGGTAGTCGGGAGCAGCCTGTCTCCTCCAACAGAAGTGGGGCAGGCAAGACCATGTATAGGGTTGGCAGACAATGTTTCTATAAGTATATTTGTATGTTCTGTAAGAATTTCTAGGTATATAGTAAAGCTGACAAGGGACAAGGTTGTAGTCACTTCTTGGCTTCCAGCTTCCTGGAGGGAGCAAGCAGTTGGACCTGCGGGCTTGGGACCATGGTCGCAGAGGACATCAAGCTCAACTGACATAACACACTACACAAAAACATTGTTCCACATCCTATTTTGGTGAGTAGCAACTGGGACCTTAAAAGCTTGCAAGTAGCCATCTAGATGCAACAGTGGGTCTCTCCTCATCCAGAGCAAAGAAGAATGAAGAAAACCAAAGACACATGGAAACAATTAGTCCAAGCGACTGGTACACCATGCGATTCTCAGCCTATACACCTATAAGACTAGAAGAACTAGATGGTGCCCAGATACCACTGCGAACCACTCAGAGGGGGATCTATGTAGGAGATCCTGGATAGAGTGGAAGAACAATGTGGAAAAAAACTCAGAATCATTTAAAAAAAAAAAAGGACAAAGTTTGCTGGTCTAATAGAGCCTGATGGAACCACTGAGACCATGGCCCCTAGCTGCCCTTCAGGTCTGGAATTGAACACACCTGTGTCTTCCAGCCAAACAAAAGACAGGCATATGAACTGAACATTTATATTAGGTAGATGCACTCCTTGGAGAGATCAATCATGGGAGAATAGAAGAGCTGTGTATGTACAGGGAGACAGCTCGAGGGGTAGGAGTGCATGGGAGGGAAGGACACAGGGAAGAGGTAACTATGGGGAGGAAGTGGGAGAGGAGCTGTTGCATTGTGGGAGATTGTAGTCAATGAAAAAAAAAAAGTGGGTCAGGGATGGCCCAGTCAGGAAGGGGCCTGGGCAGGATGAAGAAGGCCACTCCCACCTCCTCTGTTCAGCTCCCAATCTCACTGGTGCCTGTGCTGCACCTTCACCACTCATGTGCTCAATTATGTACCTCAATGTCTAAAGGAAAAATCTGCAGATTTTTGTAATTACTCCATGTTCATCTCCTCAGAAGGGAAGCTCTGGAAGAGGCCTCTTGTGAAGTGGCCTCCTCTCCGTAGCACCATTCGATCCAGGGCCTTCCCCTACCCAAGCAAGGCTCTTTCTCGTCACCCCCGCAAACATGCATGCCTCCCCCATTCCTACACCATGCCTATGACCCAAAGGGCCGGAGCACCTGAATCTGCTCGAAAGGGATCTCAAAGCTGAAAGACTCATTAAAGTAGGGGTTCAGGGTCTTCTTCTTCACCGTCGTCTTCTTCTTCTTGAGCCTCTTGCCGTTCTGCATCAGGTGAATCTTCACATAGGGATCTGAGGGAGGAGAAGCCCAGCCCCAGGGAAGGTTCCCATTAGCTGCCCACCATCCCACCTTGCTCAGAGCCTGCTGAGGCCTGGCCCTCAGAGAGCCTGGAGTCTTAGGACATGAAGCCCAGAAGACACCAGACCTGTCATCTCACCCAGGAATGGCAAAAACGTTTCACCTAAAGCACCAACCCTGATGGATTGGTTGTAGCTGCCTGGACCATTATGTTGGAGAAATTCCCAAGTCTCAGGAAAGTTTCCCGAGAGAGTATGCGGCTGTTGATTGGTGACATCACAGGCAGTGGACTGAGGAGTGCTAAAAGCATGACACACTTCTGCCATCCCTGATCCAATCCAATCTCCCTAACCTTGCAGATGACAAACAGGTTCAAAGGAAGGAAATGACCTTCCCAAGGCCACACAGGGCGTCAGTGGCAGGAATGGGGCAAGAACAGAGACCTGCTGGTCAGAGCCCAGGCCAGGGACTGATTCTCTACCCTCCCACTAGAACCCTGGGCCTTGGGCCAGCCCTAGTAAAATCACCATCAGTAAATCCGAAACTTGGATCACCCTCCCTGGAGTCCTCTTCCAGGGCACAGCCAGGAAAGCCAAGAGCCTCTCCCAAAAAAGTGCCCCTCCACTCGCTGTACCCCGCAATTGCAGCATCAGGACTGGAGACGCTCTGTGTTAAGCCCTGTACACTCCCTACAGCTTTCCCCTGGGAAAGTCACTATTTATCTGGTACTTTTCTCCATGACCCATAGGGCCAAGGAAGGCAGCACCAAAGGGGGCAGGGGACCCTCAGAGAAAGGAAGGGGCAGGGAAGTCAGATACCTCCCACCTCCACCCCCAACCCCTGCTCTGTAGTCCTGCCTTTGGGGCCCACAGCTGGTCAGAGGCATCCAAGAGAAAGCTTTCTAACTGTTGTTGTTGTTGTTGTTATGTGCCGTTGAGTCTGACTCGACTCCGAGGCAGTATCACTACGGAAGTAGATTGCCCAACCTTCCTTCCGAGGAGTGGCTGGTGGGTTTGAACCGCCAGCCGTCTGGTTAGCAGGCAAGTGACTTAGCCACTATGCTACCAGAGCTCCTAACTAGGGGTGTGCAAACTCCACAGGCTTCGTGCTGTGGCTGGCTAGCTGGTGCCACCCAATGGTAGCCCGAAGCTCTGCACGTACCTGAAAGGCCCCCGACATCCATCTTCTTCAGGTTCTTGGCCTCCAGGATGCAGACAGTGAGCTTCCCAGCAGTGGGCACATAGCGCAGGGAGGTGCAGATGTCTCCCAGCTTCTCTGGCTGTCCAGGGAGGAAAAAGGACTCAGGGTCATCTCAGCCACCCCACAAGCCTGGGCTGACTTCATCTTGCCCAGACTAACAAGGCAATGGTTTGTCCCCACCTCCCTTGGTCACCAGGCCTCTATCTGTGATGGCTGAGAAGGTCTTTCAGTGTCTGAGTTCGGTGTCTCCTGCTGCAGCTCAACAAAATCCGTGAGACTGACTGGCCAGCACCGTGGGGCCCTAGGCTTAGGGTTCAGGAGTAAGGGAGACAGAGCAGCCTGCCGCAGTAGGGATAAGTGAGTGACCCTGTGTAGATCTGGAGGTGATGTGGGGCCCCAGAATGTTGAGGCCTAGGGTGGTGGGAAAGGGGAGGAGTGGGTATGGCACCAAATCTTCATTTCCAAGGGCTTGGGGAAACTGCAAGGTCTCTTATTGGCTCAAATTCTTTGTACTCAGTTACTAATTGGTAAGTCAGCAGTGCCACAGAAGAAAGATCTGGTTATCTGCTTCTGTAAAGATAACAGCCAAGAAAACTCTATGGAGCTCAGTGAGAGTTATTAATATTCAGTAACACATGGGGGCACCATGTGTCAGAATCCACTCAAGGGCATTGAGTTTGTTTGTTGGATTGGCTTCTGGGATACTAGGCATGAGCATCTCAGGAGGCTTCCTCACTCAAAGACTCCTGCCCACTGGCTCTCTGTCCACCTTTCCCTTGGTAGAACGAGTTGTGGTTTTCAAAACACTTTTGTATTGTATCCTTTCCCTTATGCTATTGTCACCTCAACTCTTTCATGAAGACAGGATGAGGATTCTTTTTTTTTTTTTTTAATTCTAACTTCTCTGATAACCTCAGTATCTACTTTAATATCATTACTAATATTTCCAGCAACACAGACAGTGATCCTAATAACAACAATCAAGAGTACCTCACATTTTATAAAATATTTTCACATACATTCTCTCACTGGGAGAGAATTCTATTTGACCAGTGAGCAACTGAGGTTCGGAGAGGCGGGGATGTGGTCAAAGTCACACACACGCACGGCGGGGGAAGGATGAGAACACAGGACTTCTGGTTCTTAGACCCTCTCCCAACACCGTTCTACCTGAGCCAAAGCTTCTAAAGTCAAGGCCGCCAGGCCAACACTGACCACATCCCAGGTGCACTGGTTCAAGTTGGGCTGACCCTGCCTCCCAAACACAAGGAAAGGATGGATATTTTAAATAAGCATCTCTTCTGGACCCTCCATCACTGTCTGCTGCCATGCTGGGCACACAACAGGGGTTATCTGAGATACCAATGACTGACTGACAACCAGAAGGGAACAGTGGTTACAGTGGAGCTTTGGCACAAAGTAAGTGCTCAATAAGGAACCTAATGGTGCAATGTTTAAGTACTCAGCTGCTAAAAAGGTCGATGGTTCAAATCCACCTTCCACTCTTAGGGAGAGTACCTGGCAATCTGCTCCTGTAAAGATTACAGCCTAGAAACCCCTATGGGGCAATTCTACTCTGCCCTACAGGGTCAGTATGAGTCAAAATTGACTCAAAAGCACCCAACAATAACAGCAGGTGCTCAGTAAAGACCTGCTGAATGAATAAACGCTGTATCAGTTGCTGGGAGGACAAGCTCCCAGGCCAAGAATTCTTTAGGACAAAAGTGGGCTTTCCTTGAGGTAAACGCAGGCACGCAAGTGACTCACTGGCCCCAGGTGACAGCAGAACGTTTTGAATAACAATAATAATGGTGGTCTTGTTTACTTGAATGAGGTCTGATGCCAGACACTGTGCTGGGTTTACATAGCCAGTTAACCCTTATTTATAAAAAGAGAAGGAGAACTTGGGTCCAAAGAGATTAACCAACTTGCCCAGGGATACACAGCCAGGAAGCACAGAGCTGGGATCCTAACCCAGCTCACATGGCTCTAAAGCCCACCTCTTCCCACTGTGCCAAGAAAGGGAAGCCCAGCGTGAGCAGCACTGTGTCCTCCTGCCTGGACTGGCCTGGCCTGTGCTCTCACCTCTTCTTTCTCCCCGCCTTGCAGATCTCTCCACTCCTCGATGGGCTGGCCAAGGTCCACTGTATTCATGGGCACCTTCACCTCTCCGATGATGTCATGTTTGGAGAAGCGGTCAAAGTCATAGATGGCCATCACTAGGGTTTTGCCCCCCAGCTCCTGGTATGGTACCTGCAGGGCACAGTCGGGGACAGTCAGAATGACTCCCAAACCCCCAGGGGGCATGGTGGACAGTCCCCGGGCCTGGGCCTCCATTCCAGATGGCCTAGAGCTCCAAGGGAGTCTGTAGACAGAGAAGATCCAGGTTCAGGGGGAGCAGAGTGCAAGGACAGATTGGGAGTGGTCCTGATTCTGCAAAGAGGCTGGGGTAGGGGCCTCATCCTGCCATTACTCCAGACAAGTGGTCCCAGGAGCCTCAGCCACAGCTAAGGACCAAGGAAAGATGTGCAGAACCCAAGGTGGAAGTGGGGTCAGAGAGAGAGCTGGCAGCATCACCTTGAAGGTGAAGGTTTCATTGAAGGCAGGGTTCAGTGTCTTCCGATGGACTTTGGTCTCATATTTCTTCTTCTTGTCTGGAAGGAGGAAGACTTTGACGTAAGGGTCAGACGTGCCTCCCATGTCCAAGGCAGGCAGTTCCGCAGCCTGCAGAACGCCCACTGTAAGCTGTGGAGAGAAGAAGGGAGGAGGCCCAAGTCTTAGGATGGCTATGATACCACACTGAGCCTCAGACCCAGCACCCATCAACCCACCAACCACTCAGGGGTGGGCAGTGCAGGAGGGGCAGGCTGGTATTAGAAATTCACAATGACAGACGGGAACCTGGAGTTGTGAGGACAGTCAATTTGCCCAAGTTTGGGGAAGTTAATAAGAGGGTCAGCCCAGGCTGACACCTTCCCCCTTCCCCCAAAGCAGGCTGGCAGCCAAGCCAGGATTGGTGTCCAAGAGTAGATGTCCTGTGGTGTCAACCTGCCCCACTCTATGGAAAGAAGCAGCAGCCACATGCCTCTAGGGGAAGGTGGTTTCCATCCCCTTCTATCCAACTCCCAGCTCTCTCCCTTCTTCGCCACCTCAACCCCCAGCCCAGCCCACACACCTGGTTGGCCTGGAAATCATAGTCCAGGGAAAACTGCAGTTTGCCCAGGTTCTCTGGCTCTTTCTCTTCCTCTCCCTCACCTTCTCCCTCGGTCAGGCCTCCCTCTGCCTCGTCATCATCCTGTGGAGACTAGGAAAGGAAAGACAGGAGTTAACAGGGGAGAACTGAGCAGGCTGGCTTGGCACTGGAGCAACAGGAAGCCTGCCCCTCAGTGCCGGACCCTGACTCAGAACTGAGTATGGGGCTAAGAGACGGGGCAGGGGACTCTACTTCCCCACAACCCACAAGAACCCCTAGTTTTTTTTCTTCCCAGGCCTCCTGCAGGCCCCTGGGAACCCCAGTCCTGGGTTTGGAAGACATGACTGGTATTTGGTGTGCTCCCATCCTCCCCATGGGCACAGTACCAAGTGCCAGAAACTATGCTAAATGCTTTACGGTTCCTGAAGCATGGGAATTGCTTCCCTTATCAACCCCCTGCCCAGTACTTTCCGCAGCTCAGGCCCCACCCACCCTGGGCAAGACATACCAGAAGTTTGGTGCAGGCAGACAGGAGCAAGGTGAGTCCACAGAGGTGGGAAGAGAAGGAAAAAAGTGGTATAAGAGAAAGTCCTACAATTCAGACCAACCACTCAAGTTGCAGCCACTTGGTTAAAACCGGGTGGGGCTGTACCCAGGTCATACTTGGAAACTGCCTCCCCACATACACCAGAGTTTTCTTTTGGACACACATACACACACATATACATATCTACATAAATGCGTGCACACACACAAGCACTCAGAGGCCATTTTGACCCCTGGCCATCCTTTTTTTTATTTTTTTTTTAATTTTCATTGTGATTTGGGTGAAAGTTTACAGAGCAAATTCACTTTCCACACAGCAGCTCACATATACTTTGTCTCATGACATTGACTGCAATCTCCCACAATGCAACAGTTCCCCTCCCACTTCCTCCCCCTAGTTGCCTCTTCCCTGTGTCCTTCCCTCCATGCACTCCTGCCCCCCGAGCTGTCTCCCTGTGCATACACAGCCCTTCTATTCTCCCATGAGTGATCTCTCTGGCCATCCTTCTTGAGAGCAGGCCCTACCTTCCATCCTCCATACTGTTTCCTCAAGCAACAGATTGCTCCCCAGTAACTCCCAAAACATACATGGAGCACACGAGGATCTTTATAAACTTAACAGGAGGGACTCTGGTACATCGAGGGCTCTTTCCAGGCTGATCAAATTCAGACAGAGTTAAATAAGCTAAATCAGGTGATTAGAGCTGGATTCTGGCCCTGTCCTCGTGCTCCCGGACCATTCTTTGGCCTCCATCTGTTCCTAACCCCACCCCAGCTAAAAAGCAAAAACAAAACAAAAAAACCACTGCCATTGAGTCAATGCCAACTTTTAGTGACCCTATAGGACAGAGTAGAACTGCCCCACAGGGTTTCCAAGGAGCTCCGGTGGCGTAGTGCTAAGGCACTTGACTGCTAACCAGAAGGCTGGCAGTTCAAACCCACCAACCACTCCTCGGAAGGAAGACTGGGCAATCTACTTCCGTAGTGATACTGCCTCAGAAACCCAAGGAGGGATCGCTATGAGTCAGAGTCGACTCGACGGCAGTGAGTTTGTATGGAAGCAGACTGCTTCTTTCTTCCACGGAGTGGCTGGTGGGTTCAAACCATCAACATTTGGTTACTAGCCAAATGTTTAACCACTGTACCATCAGAGTTCCTTCCACCCCAGCTAGATCTCTTCAGTGAGATACTGCCCTTCAGTCCCTTCTGACAGAAAAACACAGGGCTACTCACATGGTATCTTCCTGGGGAGCTGTCACTTTCTCTGACACTTTATCCCAATAGCCTCTTTGGGGTCATCATTGCCTTCTTCCTCTGTCTTTTAAAGGATACTTTCATACTAGCATGCCAGTAAGTCCCCCCTTCCCACTAGCCTACCTATAGACGATATTATAGTAGAGATGTAGCAATAGGACTGAGGTGTCTCCTCATGTGAAGTTTTAAAAAGGGGAGTCAGTTTGTTTAGGGATGGAAGCTAGAAACCCAGAAGCCTTTGCTCCACCTTTTACCATCAGGAAGGCCTAGGATGGCCCCCTCCCCCATGCAGGTGTCTTACCTGACCCCCTTTCATGTCCTTCATGTTCATGGCGTTCTTCATGCCTTTGCCCTTCTCTTTCTTGTTCTTCTTCTTCTTGCAGCAGCACTTCTTACAAATGCAGAAGCAACAGGTGAGGAGCAGGAGGCCAGCGACCACAGCAATGGCGATCAGTGCCCAGGGTGGTACTGCCCACACAGAGAAGACCATAGGAGTCAGCAGTGCCCTGCCTCACAGCACCTGACCTTACAACATTGGCAAAAATGGGTTGCAACTGTGACTCTCAATGCTGCACTTGACATTTTAACTACACACACATGCACTTTCCTTAGCCAACTGTCCTTAGGGATACAGTCTGTTAACTGAGGGGTGGCAACCAAAGAACATCAGTTTGGCTCTGCTGGGTGCTACTAGTCTGATCTATGGAAAACTGGCCATGCTGGAGAGGATGGAACAGGCCTTGTCAGAATCAGCTGCAGCAAGAACTCCTTGGCCCTACCCCATTGTACCCTGTCATGAGAAAGATGACCCAGGGAGAGAAAGGCCCAGCTCCTGAAGGTTTAGTTGCACCTAGAAGACTTAGCTTTGCATAACTCAAGTGTTTGGGGATGGGCGCCAGGTTGCTTCCAATGGTTCTGAAGCACCAGCCCCCACCAGAGCATGGCCATTCTCCCTGAAGCTGGATCTCTGGTGCCTTCCACACAGCCTTTGCCAGGAATTCCGAAAGCAACGGTGGCTTTCATTTATCTTCCAAAATAAAGTAATTTAAAATGTTACTGGAAAACTTGAATTGTGATTTCTGTTTCATATTTTTTCATCTTCCTTTGGTCTCATCTTCTTTTGGCACTTTTCTAAGTTATAAGAATTCCTTTGCCTCTTAAAGACTGGGGACACATAAACCCTTCATTAACACTAGATTATAGCTTGCTCCTCTTCCTAACAGGGATCCCCAAAGAATCCAATCTGAAATCCAAGCATTAAGAAAAAACCCAGCCAATCACATCCCACTGGTCCCCCCATCCCAGCCTTCCACAAACCCTGCTCCGTCCACAAGACCATTCCAGACTCTAGTTTTCCCCCACCCTCTCAGTCACCTCTCAGGGTTCACTCACAGGGAATCTTGTTGATCTCATTGAAGAACTTCTCCTTCAGCTTGGCAAACATGTCCTCCTTGCTCTCTCCAGTGCCCCCACTCTCGGTGGAGTTGTCTACAGGGACAACTGGCATTGTGGCAGTGGTGGTGGCAGGAGGCACAATGGGCTCCTGGTTCCTCTTGAAGATGTTCCTCATGATGGCGGAAGGGAAAGCTGGGAAGAAAAGGGGAGGGGACAGAGTGAATATCTCAGAGTCCCAAGCACAGAAACCCCTCCCAAAGGAGCAGGAGAAATGTTTCTAAGAGGTAGAATATAATAGAAATCCCTTTAAAGTTCAAAGTTCTTTCATGTAATATTAACAATGACAGGAGAACAATGATAGTAATAGCTATCATTAAGTTAGTACATAAATGTGTCAGGTGCTTTCCATGCATTATCTCACTTAATCTAAACCACCTAACATATTATTATTATTACCATTTAACAGAGAAGAAAACTGAGGTTCAGAGAGGTTAGGATGTTTCACCAAGGTCACTTAGCTAGTAAGTTCTGAAACTGAGGTTTGAACCAGTCTGCCTGACTCTAAAGCCTATGTACCTACTCACTTTATGGATCTCAGGTAGCCCCAGCCCCTAAAGAACTCTAGGAGGAAGGCAAGGTTTTCTCATTGTGGAGCCCCCTCGAACCTCTCTCCTCCTTGACTCGAATGACACTGCTCTGCCTGGTTTGTCCACCTGTCTCCCTAACACTCACACTCTGTCATCATCCTGAGCTCCATTTCCTCCTTCTGCACCTTAAGCATGGTGCTCCCCAGAGTCTCTGCTCTGTCCTCTTCTCTTTATCCGCTGGCTCCCTCAGCATGCACTCAGGGTTTGTTTCAGCCTCTCTCTAGGAATATGATCCCAAAGGTGCATTACTAGCCCCTTCCTTCCCTGGGTTCAGTCTAGATCTTCAGCCTCCAAGGTCTCCAAGCCTCCAGTCCTGCGCTCTTCTGTAGGGCCACACATGGTTACCCTGCCTATATCAAATAAATGTTCTTTGTTAATAATAAAAATAATCCATGCTTACTGTAGAAATTTTGGGAGAGAAAGAACCCATAATTCTACCATCCAGAGATAATTAAGACATTTTGTTCATAAATTTTGTTAAAATAACATTTCAGGACATTTTATGCCAATATTTCTTTTGAGTATGTGTGTGTATGTTTCAGATGTTGGAACACACTGTATATAGTTTGTCATTCTGCCCTCTTTTTTTTCTTACATAAAATTTTATCATAAGCATTTTCCTTTATCATTAAAATTTTTATCATTAAATAGCTATATAATATCCCAGTACATGGCAGAAACAATTTGTTTAATGATTCCACTATTAGACATTTAGATGGATTACATCCTTTTGCTAATAAAAATACTGTGATGAGCATAAATCTTGGTCTTCATTAAAGGAAACACTTTTATGAGCTTCCAAACTGTCCACTCTCCAATCCTGGCCTCTCTACTGAGCTATTTCTGCTTCTTAAAGTGGGGACACACGTCTCCTCTAAACTGCAAGGCTCATGAGGGCAGATCCCGTGTGGGCATCTTCACCCCTCTATGCCAAGCACTCCAGGCGGCATTTTTTGACTGGCTTCCTCAGGAAGAACAAAGCAAGTATATGCAGGTCACAAGAATAAATGGCACATCTCCCTGGAGCATCAGATTTACTTAACGAAATTTGAAGTTATTATTGTTATTAAAACATGGAATATTATAGAGTAGGATGCAAACATCACAAGAATTTTCAAGGTAAAAAATGTGAGACTTTTCTTATGTTAGGGTCCAAGTTAATTTTATGCTACTTGCAGGTTCTTCTGAGGGAAAGTGCTAGTGGCTCTGAAGTTCTATCTTCCCGTTTAAAACCCTGACTGAGTCCTCATGCACTACAGAGATAGCTCTTATTACTGTTAGGTACCACTGGGTCAATTTTGACTCGCAGGGACCCCATGTGACAGAGTAGAACTGCCCCATAGGGTTTCCAAGGCTGTAACGTTTATGGGAACACATAGTCAGGTCTTTCCCCCACGGAACTGCTGGGTGGGTTTGAACAGTGGACTTTCAGTTAGCGGTTGAGTGCTTAATCATTGAGCTACCAGAACCCCTTAACCTGGCTGTGTTGTTGTTGTTGTTTGCCGTCCGACTCACAGGGACCCCCTCCTTGGGTTTCCGAGGCAGTATCACTACGGAAGTAGATGGCCCAACCTTCCTTCCAAGGAGTAGCTGGTGGGTTTGAACCACGAGCCTTCTGGTTAGCAGTCAAGTGCCTTAGGCACTATGCTATCAGAGCTCCCTTAACCTAGCTGCTGTTGTTGTTAAGTACCATCAAGTCGGACCCAACGCATAGTGACCTCTCCTTGGGTTTCCGAGGCAGTATCACTACGGAAGTGGCTGTAGTGAGACAAAAAAAAAAAAAAAAAGACTGGAATGGAGCAAGATTCCAGAAGGAAAAGGAGAAGAGTTGAAAATGGACAATCACAAATCCTTGTGATCCCCTAAGTTCTTCTGAAGGACAAAACAGTGATCCTGGGGACTCCAGCAGAGGGAGTGACACCCAGATGCCAAGAGGGAACATCAGGCAGCAGACTGGTAGCTTTCTCAGGTCCTGGAGCTTGGAACAGCCTTTTAAATTTATCTCCAACAAGAAACATGAAGCTAAAGCTGCCCAGATAACAAGGGAGTAGTGAAGACACTTGAGAAGGTGGTCTTGACAAAAGCCAGGTGTGAGGCAATGGGTTGGGAGAGTTGGCCAGGGCAGGATTCAGGGCCCATCTGCTCAGTTGTTCATCCAGGAAATGGCACCAGCCGCTTGGACCATAAACCACAGAGCTGTCCTTGACTCAGCACCTTTCCTTACCTCCTACATCCAGGGCAGCAGCCAGGAATCGGTCAACTCTCCTCATAAATTCAGCCACTTCTGAATATTGCAATACCTTCCTATGTGGACACGTCCATTCTTGCTCCACTCAGTCTAATCTCCATGCTGCAGGCAGGCTGATTTACTTAAAACCCTTCACTGGCTTCTTATCACACTTAGCATAAAATTCCTACTTGGCCTGGCACCTGGCTAGCTCCCCAAATGCATCTCCTTGTGCCCCTGCTCCCAGTCACTGCTGGCTTCCAGTGATGGCTTCCTTGCTGCCGCTCATAAATTCAACAAACACACTCCTGTCTCACATTCTTTGCACTTACTTTCTCTCAAGCTGGAATGTTCATGCCCCAGGAATCTCTTTGACTTCCCAGGAACCCCTATTATACCTCCTCTCTTCATTTCCCATCATGGTCTGTCATGTTGATAACTATTTCCCCAGCTCCCTAAACTCCCTTCCTTCTCTGTATTTTTGTGGCATTCATCTGGTAGAAACTCCACTATCGGCTTCCTCTTTGCATGGCTGCCCCTAGACCACTGAGCACTGCTACTGAGAATCCTGCACAAGGGCAATTCACCTGGATGCCAGGTACATTCCTGACATCTCTTACCCCCTTAACACTGCATGTTGTTAGCTGCCATTGAGTCAGCCCCAACTGATAGCAACCCCATGCACAACAGAACTAAATGCTGTCTGGTCCTATGCCATCCCTGATTGATTGAACATCGGACTCTTGTGATCCACAGGATTTTCATTGGCTGGTTTTCAGAAATAGATCGCCAGGTCTTTTTTCCTAGTCTTAATCCAGAAGCTCAGCTGAAACTTGTTTGGCATCCTAGCAGCATGCAAGCCTCCACTGACAGATGGGTGGTGGCTGCACATGAAGTGCCTTGGCTGGGAGTCAAACCCAGGTCTCTAGCACAGAAGGTGAGAGTCCTACCACTGAACCACCACTGCCCCCATTAACACTGCATTGAAACCTTAATCTGCCGTCCAATTCACTCTGCCTCATTTCACAATGGTGTCTCCAAGCCTTCTCCTATCTTCGTAGACCTGTGGCTCCCCACACATCTCCTCTCTCTCTTGCCTGTTAGCTCAAGGAAGAATAGAAGCCATCAAAGAAAAATCTCTCAAAATGTCCCCCATCCCACGCCAAACCGCACACCTATGTATCCCTTAACCCACCCTCTTCTCCTGGCTTCCTTCCCATTGAAGGCCTCTTCCTCCTGTGTGAGGCCTATCCTCCACTTATATGGAATCTCTTCTGATCTCAGGGAACCTTTGCAGTCCCTGTTTTCTCTTATGCTTAGCCTTGTCTTTTCCTCTGCTAGACCTTCCTCACTTCAAAACACCAGCAACCAGTACTTTAGGTCACACAGCTAATCAGCATTTGAGCCAAGATCCAAATATGTGACTGTCTACCTCTAAAACACCACCAAACACCAGCATAAGGTGTATTAACCATACTTTGTAGCTCCTGTAACATGATGTTTTAACATCCACACCAAGAGACCTTTCACCCATGTCTGCTGTGCTCAGATACAAAACTCCATTCATTTCCCCTTTAGTAAATCCCCCAGGTATCAAGGCTCCGATTTCAAATAAAAACCAAACTTGATACCTAGTCTATTCCAACTCCTCAAGACATCATGTGTATCAAAGTGGAACGGTGTCCCATAAGGTTTGCAATGGCTGATTTTTCTGAAGTAGATTGCCAGGTCTTCCAAGGCACCTCTGGGTGAACACAAACCTTCAACCTTTCACCTAGCAGTTGAGCATGTTAACCAATTTAGTTGACCAGTAAAATCCCCAAGTGCTCTGGCTTCTTCCTTTCACATTTCCTGTGAAAATCACAATAAAGGTGTTCTTCCACAGTCCTGCTCAGAGCCAGATTAAGGCATGTGAGGACCTCAAACACTGATAATCTGTGGTCCCCTCTCCTCTGCTTACTCACACATTCAAATGGGATATGTGATATATATACATACATGCACACATATGTACATACATGCACATACACACATATACAAAATACATACATACATACACATACTTGTATATGTGTGTGGGTGTGTATGTGCGTCTGAGCTATCTATAATGTAACTTCTTTTAACTTCTATGGTATTAGCAATTGAATGCAAAAGTGGCATATTCCATTTCAGTGGAATAAGATGAACTGGATTATAAAATTTTTAGTGGATGTAGGGTACAAAGATTTTTACTGCATACCACATTGTCTATAAAAAGAACATTCCACATATACTACAACAAAGAAAATGAGTCAGCTGTTTCAACAATCAATGTAAAATTCTGTTGATCTTCCACAATGAAAAATTGACTTTCATCAATTTCGCTTTAAAAGGCTCATACTTCAATTCTGATGCTTGTTCCATAATAAATGCTATAATTATAAATGAGCAAATGAAAAAATGTCACAAAAGAAAACAGATATTACAACAAATTACTAATATTTTACTTTTAGATAGATCTTTAATCTCTAACATGTTATTATAATTAAAAAACATTTCTTTCTATTCTTTGCTCTTACAAATTCTTCAATGATTTCATCACAGTTAAGCTGCCAAACAATATCTACTTCCATACATAATAAGGATAATGAATCGAGCCTGTCTTGACTTGTTATTATACACTGAGAGTTTTTGTGTCTCTTTAGGACAAAAATGAGCTTTCTATTGTGCAGTTTGTGATCAGTCAAGTTAGGAATATGCTTAAAGCAATTTCAACACTGGGAAATACACATTGTATTTGATCTTCTATTATGGAGTCATACATGCCTACATGAGTAAAATTTGTCTTTCCTGAATCTGTAAACTTAGTTCTTATGTAAGAATGAAATTGCCCCACTTCTCCATACAGATTTGTATTTAAGTCATCAGAATAAACCTGCACCAATTCCTTGGATGCCTTCATGCACTCTTCATCAAGTATATCCACACTATTTAAGAAGAAAATCTATTTAAAAGAACTCAATACACTTTCACCCTTCTTTTCATGCAGGATTCAAGTGTGTCAATGATGGTGTAGTATGTGTTTATGCGAAATTGATCTCTATCACTCAGTGATACTTCTGGAGCATGTCAGTCATTTCCTTGTTTCTTTCTAATGCTTCTGCAACTGTGAACTGGTTGCTAATCGGTATTTGGCAGTATTTGTTTTGTTGTGTTTTCAAAATTTTCAACATCTTCTCTTAAATTATATAAATACCCTGTTAATGACTGGTAGAGATCTGTTTGTGTCTTTAAGTTTACTTCTGAATTTTTGAGAGCTTGACTCATCCTAAGAAAATGCTACAAAATATTATTTCACATAACCAACATAAATACATACTTTAGTGTTTACCATTTGTTATACCATACATGTAGGCATGTATGATTCTAGAATAGAAGATAAAAAACAATGAATATTTCCCAATGTTGAAAGCTTCTCTTTTGGTATCTTCTTCTTGTGCCTGGTCTTCAGCAATATTTTCTAAGGCATCTAGAATCTGAGTGTATGATTCCAGGACTGCACTCATTGCTACAGGATATGCTTCCCAATGTGTATTAGAAAGACATTTTAATACTCGATCATTGCCTAAATATGCTTTCAGAACTGCCCATCAGTGAATAAAGGTGGCAAAAAATGCGTAGAGTAACTGAACAGTTGAAAAAAAAATCAACTGCTTCCAGACAACAATCTGTTGTGCTACATCCTATAAGATTAAGTGAATGCACAGCACATAACATGAAAATGAGATATTCATTACATTCTAAAATTTTTCTGTTGCATGCCTTTATAACATCCTGAAATATTGGCAGAATTGTCATAGGACTGGCCCCTGAACTTAGAAAAACCAATTTTGCTAACTTCACTTGATTTGATTTGCAATTTCTTCATTGATATGACTTTTTTACCTAGTAAATGCTATATATTGCTCAATAAGTTTTCCATCTGTTGGAGATACGTATCTTATACCACCAAATACCAGCATAAGGTGTATTAACCATACTTTGTAGCTCCTGTAACATGATGTTTTAACATCCACACCAAGAGACCTTTCACCCATGTCTGCTCTGCTCAGATACAAAACTCCATTCGTTTCCCTTTTAGTAAACACCCTAGGTATCAAGGCTGATTTCAAATAGAAACCAAACTTGCTATACAGTCTATTCCAACTCCTCATGAAATCATGTGTATCAGAGTAGAATGGTGTCCCATAAGGTTTGCAATGGCTGACTTTTCTAAAGTAGATTGTCAGGCCTTTCTTCCAAGGCACCTCTGGTTGAACACAAACCTTCAACCTTTCACAAAACATAATATAGCCGATAACAAAACATAGCTGATCAGTATGAGAAAGATCAGGAGCGGAATCTACAGAAACTAAAATTTTGAGTTATACATAACTCAATCAAAATAGTTGATTAAACTTTATCACTTATTAAGCTTATTAGTTTGTCATACCTTGTTTTAAATATATATGATGGGTTGCCGTTTCCCGTGTTACCATATTTTGAGATGTGAGAAACTGAGCAACAAGTAAACACAAAATATTTCCATTTTCTTGGGACCCAAACATTTCATTTCTTCCTCAAAAAGATAGCTCACATTCAGCAATTGCTAAATGACAGCAAAGATACATTGCAATACTTGGGAATAAATCTTACCAGGGACACAAGAGACTTCTACAAAGAAAACTATAAAAAAAACTACTTCAAGAAATCATAAGAGATCTACATAAATGGAAGAACATCCCATGCTCGTGGATAGGAAGATTGAACATTGTGAAAACGTCAGTTCTACCGAAAGCAAACTATATATTCAATGCAATCCCAATCCAGATCTCATCAACATTCTTTA
>NW_006921662.1:9948120-9983551 GCF_000298275.1 Orycteropus afer afer
GGACCATAGTCGCAGGGGACATCAAGCTCAATTGGCATAACATACTATACAAAACACTGTTCCACCTCCTACTTTGGCGAGTAGCGACTGGGATCTTAAAAGCTAGCAAGCTGCCATCTAGATGCAACAATGGGTCTCTCTGCATCCAGAACAAAGAAGAATGAAGAAAACCAAAGATTTATGGAAACAATTAGTCCTCGCAACTGTACACCATGCAATCATCAGCGTATACGACTATGAGACCAGAAGAACTTTGTGGTGCCTGGCTACCACTGTCATCCACTTGGAAGGGGATCTATGTATGAGGAAATCCTTGATAGAGAGGGAGAACAATGTGGAACAAAATGGAAAATCATTTGGAAAAAAAAATGGGGGGGGGGACCAGGTTTCCTGGTCCAATAGAACCTGCTGGAACCACTGAGACTATGGCCCCTAACTGCCCTTCAGGTCTGGAATTGAACCCACACCATGGCTTCCAGCCAAACAAAAGACAGCCATATGAGTTGAACATTTACCTCAAGTAGATACACTCCCTGGAGAGAACAATCATGGGAGAAAGAAGGGCTGCTTATGTACAAGGAGACAGCTCAGGGGGCAGGAGTGCATGGAGGGATGGACACAGGAAAGAGATAACTATTGGGAGGAAGTGGAGGGGAGCTGTTGCATTGTGGTAAATGTCATGAGACAAAGTATATGTGAACTGCTGTGTGAAAAGTGAATTTGCTCTGTAAATTTTCACCCAAATCACAATTTAAAAAAAAAAAATGCATTGCAAAATGGCTTTCCAATACTAACATTCTTCATTAATTTGTGTTTCCAGTTCAAGAGGTAAGCCAAAACCACGTCTTTGGTTTAAATATGACAACATAAAATCTCTGTGAATCAAACTGTTTCCATGTTTATCAATCATATTCAAGTTGTACCAATTGCTAAATTCATCAGTAGTAAATTGAGAATTGATTGATTTAGGACTGAAGAGTTTGCAAACAAAATAATATGCAGAGCTGACTATGGAGAGCACAGTAGCCACTTATTCTTATAATTTTCACCACTAGCTTTGTACCCTAAAAATATATCTTGGTTACAGAACCTTGTTTGGTTACCACCTGGAATTTTTTTTTTAACTGTGATTTAGGTGAAAGTTTACAATGCAAATCCATTTTCCATATAACAGCTCATACACATTTTGTTTCATGACACTGATTTCAATCCCCACAATGTAATAGCTTTCTTCCACTTCCTCCCTGTAGTTACCTTTACCTTTTGCCCTTCTTTCCTATGCATTCCTGCCCTCTGAGCTACCTCCCTGTGCAAATACTGCCCTTCTGATCTACCATGATTGATTGTTCTAAGGAGTATACATACCTGGTTTAAATGTTCACCTTATATGCTGTCTATTTCTCGGATGGAAGCCACAGGAGTGAGTTCAATTCCACACCTGAAATCTCAGAGGTTTCACCAGACTCTATCAGACCAGTAAACCTGGCCTTTATTATGATTTTGAGTTTCATTCCACATTTTTCTCCTACTCTATCCAGGATCTCCTATAATAATCCCTTTCTAAGTGGTTGACAGTGGTAGCTTGGCACCATCTAGTTCTTCTGGTCTCAGGGTCATACAGACTGAAGTTCGCACAGTCCACTAGTCCTTTGGACTAATTGTTTCCTATCATCCAGGAATTTTTTAGATGAATTTTCAATTGGTCCACTGTGATACTGACAGTCAGTTGGCCCTCTTTTGATCCAATAATTTAGATCATTAGAAGAAAAATTATTCTACAAAGCAGAATCTGTATTTCTGTTATTTATGGGGTCTACAGATGCAACAATTTCAGATTCTAAAATAGTTTCATTTACTACATTATTAAGCTTTCTACTACAGCAAGGAATGAATACAGAATTTGGAACAAATTATTATATTAATATTGCTATTATGAATTTCAGCACTAGCAATGCTAAGGAACTGATTTGTACCCATTAAATTTGAGCTGTCAATGGAAGAAGTCTCTTCTGATTCATTATATTTTAAAAAGGAAGTCAATTGTTTTTAGGGATTCACAAATCTTTTTCTTTTTATCTGCTGCGAGCTTTCATTTTTGTGCCCCACTTAGCTGTTGCTGTTTTATTTTACCTGAATGTAAAATTATGTCACTTTTTAAATTTGATTCTACCATAGCAAATAAATTTGAATAATGGAAAATAAACACAATGTATTAAACAAGTAAAATTTATAAAATAAAATTTACATTTAAATTTGTATGTTAAAACAAAAATTTGTTTAAAAATTAGTAATTAAAAAAATGATTTGGAACATTTAATTTTGTTCTTCAGGTCTGAGACAGTCAAAGAAATAGTACTTACAAGGCAGTCAGAAATAATTTCATTCATTTCCTCATACAATGTTTGTTAGCAGGCCCTTCACAGATCTGCACAAGTGTTTTTCAACTTGAAATAATACTTAAAACTTGTGAACTCACTTTCCACCTTCACTCACTTTCCACCTTTTGATGCTCCATCTTCACAGCTCATTAGACTACTGCTGATACTCAACACAGGCAAAAGCAATCACAAAGAACATGATAAAATACAAGGTACCTGTGCACAATCTGAACACACGTTTTGGTTCATTTTGCACAGGACCAGCTACGTCACAAGTGCTGCTGGCACATTCTTATATGATCAGTGAGAGAGAATGGAATGTGAGATTATACCTGATTGGTCCGAAATGAAAAGGTAAACGTATTGCTTTTATATACAAAGTTTATAAAATGGTATCAATTTCACTTCGTGCCCTGCCAGTTCATTTCCACTGCAGCATTTGCTTTTTTCCTTGTGTCCTGCCTGCTAGGCTTCTATGGGTTTTTGCTTCGGACAACTGGTGCATTCCCTAAGCATGTGCTTACTTTGCTTACTGGGAAATCTGTCCCTAGTCCTGCTCTCTCTGCTTTATGACTGTGCCTGAGTTTTTTCCACTTGTCCCTGCTTGGTGTGCTGTGAGTATAATAAATTGTGATTGTGAGTATAATAAATTTTTAAATGTCTCCAGCCTCCCTCTCTTCATTTGTCCTCAACCTTACCATATCTCAGACATTACTATTATATAATTACTATTACATAAACTGAAGACATAAGGATACACATAGAGACCAGTGGAATAGAACTGAGAATTCAATTGATCTCAAGGGTGCCAAGTCTATTCAATGAGGAAAGAACAGTCACTCCAACAAATGATGCTGGGATAACTGCACCTCCACATGCAGAATGAAATTGGACCCCCTACCTCAAACCACAGGCGCTCTGGTAGCGTAGTGCCTAAGGCATTTGACTGCTAACCAGAAGGCTGGCGGTTCAAATCCACCAGCCACTCCTTGGAAAGAAGGTTGGGCAATCTACTTCCGTAGTGATACTGCCTCGGAAACCCAAGGAGGGGTCACTATGAGTCGGATATGACTCAACAGCAGTGCATTGTGTTGCATTACCTCAAACCATGTATAAAAATTAATTCAAAATTGATCAATGACTTCAATATACGAGCTAAAACCATAAAATTCTTAGAAGAAAATCTAATAGTAAAATTTAATGGTAAATCTTCAAAACCTTGTAGTTGGTAATGGATTCCTAGTTATGACACCAAAAGCATGAGCAAAAAATGAAAAGTAGATGAATTGGACTTCATCAAAATTAAAAACTTTTGTGCATCGAAGAACATTATCAAGAAAGTGAAAACAAAGTACAAAATGGGAGGAAATATATGCAAACCATATATCTGATAAGAGTTTAATATCCAGAATATGTAAAGAACTCCAACTAAACAAAAAGAAAGACAAACAAACCAATTAAAAGAAAAGGAATGGTATTGGGACAGCTAGATTTCCAAATGCAAAAGAGTGACATTAGACCCATACTCACACTATATACAATAACTAACTCAAAATGGATCAGAGATCTAAATATACAGCCTAAAACCATAAAATTATTAGATGAAAACATAAGTAATGCTTTGAGGTCTAATCTTCAACCACAGATTCTTAGATAAGTCAGCAAAAGCACAAGCAACATAAGACAAAATAGATAAATGGGATCTAGTCAAAAGGTAGACCCAAATACTCGTCAGCAGATGAATGGATAAACAACATTTGGCACAACAGAATATTACTCTATCGTAAAGAGAAATGAACTCCTCAGACATGCCAGAACATGCGGGAATCTTGAAAACATTATGCTGCGTAAAATAAATCAATCACAGAAGGACAAATATTGTATGCTCTCACTAATATGAAGTACCTAGAACAGGCAGATATGTGAAAACCAGAGTTAAATAGTAGTTACCAAGGACAGCAAGGAAGAGGAACGGGAGGAATTATTCTTTCGTAAGTGTCTTGGTCCTCTAGTGCTGCTGTAACAGAAAATGCCACAAATGGATGGCTTTATCAAACAGGGATTTATTTTCTTACAGTTTAGGAGGTTAGAAACCCAAGTTCAAAATGCCAAGCTCTAAGGACTGGGTGAAGACCCCTTGACCTTGGGCTTTCAGCTCTGCCTCTTGGTCCTGGCCACTGGAGCTGGAGGCTTCTCTTTGACAGCTGCCAGCTGCTGAGGCTGACAAATCCAAGGTTTGTTAAATGGCAGTGTTAAGATTATTAAGCAACACTGCCGGCCACTAGTCCAAGCTCAGAAACAGTTCCAAGATTGGCAGGCAACATGACAGACTCCTGCATGAATACTCAGCTAAATATACCAAAAATCTGAGACCTTTCTCAAAGCTGCTTCTTATATACTGAAAGCAGACCACATCTCTAAAGCAGCTACTCTGATGCTCACAGAAGATTCTACCATGAAGTTGATTACCAGCCTCATCATGGGGAATAACCATATCCAGCTGCCTAGCCACTCAAAACCACGGCCCAGCTAAATTGACAGATAACCTTAACTACCACAGGAAGTAATGAGCTTTTGTTTATGGGGATGAAAAACTTGGCAAAGGATGTTGATGATGATAGCTCAATATGATTGATGTATTTGATCTCACTGAATTGTATACATGAAAAATGTTGCACTGGCAAATGTGGTGCTATCTATATTTTTACAACAATTATTTTAAAAAGGGGGGGGGCAAAAGGCTCAAACAGACATTTCTCCAAAGAAGATACACAAATGGCCAATAAGCACATGAAAAGATATTCAACATCAGCAGTCATCAGAAAAATGCAAATCAAACCACAGTGAGATACCATTTCACACCCACTGGGATGGCTGTAATTTTAAAAACAAAACAAAACAGACAAGTGTTGGCTAGATTGTAGAGAAACTGGAACCCTCATCCATTGCTGGTAGGAAATTAAAGTGGTGCAGCCACTGCGGAAAACAGTTTGGCAGTTCCTCAAACAGTTAAACATATGATCCAGCAATTCCACTCCTAAGTATATACCCAATACAACTGAAAGCAGGATACCAGATACTTGTGCACCAATATTCCTCACAGCATTACTCACTGTAGCTAAAGGTGGAAACAATCCAACTGTCCATCGACAGAAGAATGGTTAAACAAAATGTGGTATACACCTACAATGAAATATTATTCAGTCACAAAAAGAAATGAAGTTCTGATACATGCTATGACATGGATGAACCTTGAAAACGTAATACTGAGTGAAGTCTGTCACAAAAGGACAAATATTCTATGATCCCACTTACATGAACTATCTAGAATAGGTAAATGTATATATAACTAAAACCAAATCAACTGCCATTGAGTCAATTCCGACTCATAGCAACCCTCTAGAACAGAGAAGAACTGCCCCATAAGGTTTCCAAGGCTGTATATCTTTATGGAAACAGACTGCCTCATCTTTCTCCCATGGAGTGGCTGGTGTGTTTGAACTGCCAGTCTTTTGATTAGCAACTGAATGCTTTAACCATTATGCAACCAGAGCCTCTTAAATTTATGTATGTGTATATATAAATATATAAATAAATATATATATATATATATATATAAATTTATTAGTAGTTATTAGGAGCACTTGACTGCTAACCAGAAGGCTGGCGGTTCAAACCCATCAGCCAATCCTCAGATGGAAGGTTGGGCAATCTACTTCCATAGTGATACTGCCTCGGAAACCCAAGGAGGGGTTGCTATGAGTCGGGGCCGACTTAACGGCACATAACAACAACAACAGTGGCAGGATGGAGAAGGAAAGGTGAGTTATTGCTTAGGAAATACTGTGTATCTGTTTACGATGATGGAAAACTTGGCAACGGATACTGGTGATGGTTGCACAATATGGTTAATGTAATTGTTGTCACTGAATTGTACACGTAAAAAATGTTGAATTGACAAATGTTGTTTACACACACACACACACACACACACACTAGAGCATTACTTTTCTACCCAAAAACCCCTCAGTGGCTTTTCATTCCACTCAGAAAAGCCAGGGTCCTCACACAGTTTGCAAGCCCTGCCACTCGCCTGCCCTCCTCCAGTTCTTGTTCACTCCTTCCTGCCATACTCCCTTCTTGCAGATCCTCCAACACACCAGGCACACTCTTAACTCAGGGCCTTGGCACTTACTGTTCCCTCTGTCACCCCCCCTCCCCAGATCTCCCCACAGCTTGATTCTTCAGGTGTTTACTTCAGTGTCACCGTCTCAGTGAGATGACCTGTGATAACTTATTTAAAATTGCACCAACCTCTAATCAATCCCTCCTCTGATTGATTTTCCTCCACAGTACCTAACAGCACCCAATATACTGCATATTTTATTTTTATTTTATTTGTGTGTTTCCCACATTAGAATTTAACTTTCATAAAATTAGGGATTTTTGACTAGCACAGAGTAAAAACCACAAACCACACCAATTGTCTTCGAGTTCACTCTGACTCACGGTGACTGCGTGTGTGCAGATAACTGTGCTCTGCAGGGTTTTCAAGGCTGTGATCCTTCAGAAGCAGATCATTAGGCCTTTCTTCTGAAGCATCTTGGGGTGGGTTTGAACCGCCAACCTTTAGTTAGTAGTCAAGTGCTTAGCTGTTTATGCTAGTAGTTGCTCAGTAAATATATATTACTAAGCAGATAGGAGCTCTGGTAGCATAGTGGCTAAGACACTTGCCTGCTAACCAGACGGCTGGCGGTTCAAACCCACCAGCCACTCCTCGGAAGGAAGGTTGGGCAATCCTACTTCCCGTAGTGATACTGCCTCGGAAACCCAAGGAGGGGTCGCTATGAGTCGGGGCCGACTCGACGGCACATAACAACAACAACAACAAGCAGATGGAAAAGGAGCTCTGATGGTATAGTGGTTAAGGCATTTGGCTGCCTACCAAAAGGTATGTGGTTCAAACCCATGAGCTGCTCCATGGAAGAAAGATGAGGTAGTCTGCTTCTGTAAAGATTTACAGCCTTGGATATCCAATGGGGGTCGCTATGAGCCAACTCAGTGACAGTGGGTTTGGGTTTTTTTGGGAAGCTGATGGATCAGTGGCTCCTTATATCTATAATGCCTACAGTCTTGAGCCTCTTAGACTCTCCAGCTTGTAAACTTTTGTGGTATCAATCCTCTCTCTCATTTCTACAACAATTAAGAGATTGTTAAAACAAACAAAAAATACTTCCACAGTCTTTCTTAGGATAAACCTCAGGGGTCACTAGGGGGCTCTGGTGATGCAGTGGTTAGAGTATTTGGCTGCTAACCAAAAGGTTGGCAGTTCAAACCCACCAGCTGCTTCATGGGAGAAAGACGAGGCAGTCTGTGTCCATAAAGATGTACAGCCTCAGAAACTCTATGAGGGCAGTTCTACACTGTCTTATAGGGCTGCCATAAGTAGGAATCAATTCCATGGCAGCAGGTTTTGTTTTGTTTTGGGTAGGGTATCATTGTTATACATCCCTCCTTATTCCACCAGAAGCTAAGAATACAGAGATGCTGGAGACTTGGCATCTGATCTTTTCCTGTGAGGAAAAGAGGCCCAGAGAGGGAAAATGACTTGTCCAGAATCCAAGTCTCTGGGCCCGCAGCTCAGTGCTCTTTTCCCTACAGCACAGCTGCCTCCTTCATCTCTAGGACCATTCTCCACGCTCTAGGAAGCAGGGTTCCTATGGCTGAGCAGGGACAAGACAGCATGGAGGAAAAGCCGAATCCTCAGGGGTTGATAACTTCCTTACCTCCCTTGTGGCTCGGCGCCGCAGTCCTAGGGAAGGCAGCCAGCTGGAAGGGTTGAGGATGATAAATGAATTGGGGCTCCAGGGGCTCCTAGGACTGAGCAAACTCCTCTGCCTGGTCAGAATCACCCGAGCAGGAAAGCATGAAATGACACCATTACGTTGAGAAGACTGTGAGTCACTGCAGCCTCCTGGGCGGGAGGCCAGGACTCCTGCTCTCACTGTAGGGACCAAGATGACACTGTAGAGACCAAGATGACAGTCTGAAGAGGGAAGAGCAGGGGGAGGAGCCCTGTCACGGGAGGCACTGAGGAAGGGTCTCCTAGGCCTGGCCACAAATAGACCCCCTAGGGAGCATGTTAAAAGGCAGGGCCCCTGTCACTATTCCCTGTCCTCTAAAGCCTAACTCGGTAGGTTGGAAGTGGGGCCCAGGAATCTGCATTTTAACAAGTACCCCAGTTTACTCTGATATTAAATGGTCAGTGGGTTGCACTTCAGAAATTGAAGTCTGTCTCAGGAGAAAGTCCTGGTAACCTACTTCCAAAAGGTCAGCCACAGAGAACCCTATGGAGCACAGTTCTATTCTGATCTTGTGGGGGCACCATGAGTCAGAGCCAACTACACAGCAACTGGTTAAGAAACTGGAAAGACTTGCTGAAGGGGGTGAAATTCCAAGACTAGTTGAAAGAAAACTAAGCTTCCAAAGGTTCTGCTGAGCTGTAAGGCTGCCCTGTACTTTGCTTCCATCAGGGGCTGTGTTGGCAAGGGCAGGAAGAAGTGGGAGGTGCCAACCGGTTTAATAACCACAGCTCCGCTTAGTGAGCGTACACCGTGTGTCAGCTTGGTTTGGGTGTTTTACCTCATTTAACCTGCCTAGGAGGAGGGGCCTATTATTAGTCGCATTTCAGAGACAAGGCAAATTCTGCTCAGAGAGCTAAATGTCCTGCCCAAAGTCACACAGCTGGTCAGTGTAAAGATGCAGCCTAAATTTGCCCAAGTCCAAGTCTTCCTTTTCCTACTGCTTGCCATGGGCAAGCCTGAGGATGCCCAGGCATCAGTGAGAGCCCAGGAAGGAGACTCCAACAGTGAGAGATTATGATTGAGATGCTGGGATGGACCAGCTAGATCACTAAATGTTGTTGCTGCTATTGTTGGGTGTTGTCAAGTCAATTCCGACTCATAATGACCTCCTGTGACAGAGTAGAACTGCCCCACAGGGTTTTCTTGCTTGTAATCTTCACCAGAACAGATCTCAGGTCTCTCTTCCATGGAGCCACTGGGTGGGTTCGAACTGCAAACAGTTAGCAGCCAAGTACTTGACTGTTGTGCCACCAGGACTCTCTAGGTCATTAAATAGAAAGGAGAATCCATGCAGGTATTCCCTTCTTCCCCAAGCCCACTGGCTGCCATCCATTTGTCTGTCTGTTCAGAGTGGCTACTTGGCTCCTGTGACAGTCGCAGTCCCAGGTACCCAGGCATCTGTAGCAAGGACACCCCCTACCCCATCAACTCTGGGCTACAGCTCCTGCTTCCCCACCACCATTCAGCCAACCTACCCCTACTTCCTACCCTGTGTATACCCAGCGCCCCCACCACAAGCCTGCAATTCTACTGAAGAAATGAAAAACGAAGAAATGAAAAACAAAGAAATGGCCTTATGGGCATTTTAACCTCTGCTGGACATCTCTCCTCTCCAGGTCTGGGAGCAGCTGGACCAGCAGAGGTTGGGCTTGGGTGGACAGGGCCAGGGTGAGGCCATGGTGGTGTGGTCTTCAAGCCCTTACACAGATTCTGGGTCAAGCTGGGGTCTCTCAGCACTCATTTACTGCCTCTGGTCCCTCTGCCAGGGTAAGCAGTCACATTTGATCTGGGGTGAGGTGAGATGGGTGTTGGTAAATAAGTGACTGCCTGGTTGATCTAATTTCATCTGATCCTTTTTTTTTCTGTTTTGTAGGACCAAACCAAATGAAGAGGTCTCTCAGGGCAGAAAGCAGGACTGAGTTTGGGTATAGCAAAGATGTATGAACAAAGATCCTTGGGATACATGGAGATGGGGCATTCTGGGAGCTGGGGGCCAGCCCTCCTCGGAGAGCCCTCTTATGATAAGCAGAGACACCATCTCTCTGAAGACTCCTCTTTTAACCCCAAACACCTAGATGTGCACAGAGCTCAGCTGTGATCTAGCATCTCTACTATAGGGAAACTTCACTGACAATAATTGGTTTTGTAGGATAAAAGGGGAGCTGGGTGGAAGGTGAGGTGAAATGGCTGTGCACACACTTATACTCACAGATGTTCTAGAATGTTCTGTTTGGGGCGGTCTTAGCTCTGCTTATGGTCAGCCTCTGTGGGAGCGTCACAGATGGCTGATGTGCCCAGACCTTAGCTCTGGGTGTACGGGTACAGAATGATCTTCAAGACAGATTATTAATCAAAAACTCTATGTGCCAAGGAAAAAACAGTTGCCATTGAGTCAATGTATCAGAGGAACCCTACACTCCACAGGGCTTCAATGGCTGATTTTTCAGCAATAGATCACCAGGACTTTCTTTTACGGCACCTCTAAGGGGACTCGAACTCCCATCCTTTCAGCAACTGAACATATTAACCATCAGCACCGCCCAGGATACTCAATGGTAGATGAGGTTATTTAGTTAGGATGTGCACAGGAGTAGGCGTATTATCTGAAACAAAGGAGAGAAATACATATATGCTTATATATTCACAGAACGGTGCTGGGAGATGCATAAGGAATTGGAGACATTAGTTGTAGGGGCTTCTCAGGACGAGCGATGGAAAGAAGTGGTTGGCAAATATTTCACTGTGCATTCTTTCCTATCTTTTGAATTTTCAATCACATGGAATCACACCCACCCCATGATGCTTTAGAATCCAGAAGCCAGATTCTAGCCTTGGGAGAGACCAAACAAGGGGTTCATGTAGCTCCCCCAGAAAACACCCAGCCTAGCCCAAGCTGAGAGAATGCCACCAGGACCTTTCCCTTCACCTATCAAGCCACCCAGGCCCTCACTCTACTTTTCCCTGGCCCTAAAATGTGTCAGGAGCCCTTCAGTCCCACTCTCTCCTCCAGCAGGTTTCTGGGCTCCCTCTAGGTCCTTCCAGTTCAAACTCATTTCACAATGGGATCCAGACCCCACAGCACAGACAAGTAAATATGGCCCTCACTCACCACAAAACCCATGTGCACACACACACACCTCCTCAACTGCCACCCCAAATCAATTAAATGTGATTTGGGGACTAGGCATTTGTGTGGATTATCCCACTCATTTCTGGCCTCCGTTAATGCAGATAATGGAAAGTTGAGAGAATACCACTTATTTCATCCTTCCCCCACATTGTATTTGCAGAAGCCAAAGTAATGAGATGTAAATAGGTTAACCGACAAGAAGCCATGCACTGAAACTAGCAGGCTACAGGAGATCAATACTTAAGAATAAATTTATGTCTTTTTTTTTTTTTTTGTGGGCACCAATGTTCCAATCCAACATTTTGTCCTGGGAGGCAGAGAATAAAGTTCTAATGAATTAATTTCCTAGCTCATTTTGAAAATAAATTACCCATTTCTTTGAGTTCCTTGTGTGCAGAGAGGTCTGATGAGCCTTCCTGGGGCAGTCCATGTACGCCTCTGCTTTGCAAACCTGCCACTCCTCGCCCTGAAAGGCAGAGCCTGTTCTTAACTGGCCTGGGGGAACTCCCCACTCCAGGGTTCCTGAGAGTAGGAAAGTCCTTCCCAGTGTCTAACCTCAATCACTCCTGCTGCAGTAAGACTCATTTCAACCCCCACTGGGTTTCCAAAGCTGTTTATCTTTACAGAAGCAGATTGCCCAGCCCCAACTTCCTTCTGTGGAGCAACTGGTGGGTTTGAACCACCAACCTTCTAGTTAGCAGTCAAATGCCTTAGGCACTGTGCCACCAGATCTGCTTAAATAAAGATCAGCAAATTACAGGCCACCTGAGAGGAGGCCTCAGGCAAAGGCTCAGAATCCCTTAGATTGAGCTCTCGGTCCACCACTTACTCACTGTGTGTAACCTTGGGTTGGTCTGTTAGCCTCCCTGAGCCTTAGCTTGCACATGCTTAAGTGAGGGTTGGCCACCCCTGCTTTGCTCTCCTCAAGGGCGGCTGAGATAATCAAAGGAGGAAGCTCCTATGGAAGGCTCTGTAAAACCTGCAGCTCCACACACCTGCCGGGGATTATTTTTCTCAGAATTTAGGCTCCAGGAGTAAAAAAAGAAAACTCATTACTCACTGCTGTGGAGTCGGACCCGACTCACAGCGACCCCCTCTTAGGTTTCCAAGGCGGTATCACTACGGAAGTAGATTGCCCAACCTTCCTTCTGAGGAGCGGCTGGTGGGTTTGAACAGCCAGTCTTCTGGTTAGCAGTCAAGTACCTTAGGCTAAATTACAGACAAACAAAATCTTGGAACCTTAACAACAATGCAGCCCAAAGCCCTCATTTGAAAAATGAAGAAACTGAGGCCCCAGAGGGAATGTGACTTCTCTGACATTACACAAATAAAATGGCTAAATGGTGGCAGAGCGGCCTGAATGTATTCATCGACCCTGCTCTACCTCCCCACCTTAGCCCCACTGGCTCCCTTTTCACCCTTGTAGAGTGCAAGAGGTGCAGGGAGGAAGGGGATCAGGACTGGTTAAGGCCCTCAGCACTGCATACCCTCAGCCACCAGAACCTGGACTGCAACTTGAAAGAAGACCAAGGCACCCCATCACCACCACCCCCTGGCAGGGAGAGGAGCTGGAGCCCAGACTTGCTGAAGAGAGTTAATTCTGCGGCACAGCTCGCGCTCGCTTGCTCGTCTGAGGGGAGAAGCTGCTGAGTCACCGCCCAGCCGCTTGGCCAGCCCTGAGCAGCCTGCTGGGGGCTCCCACTGCTGCCAGCCCAGGGGATCCCTCTAGCCCCCAGACTCACTGCGTTCCTCTCCCCTTCCCCAAAGACTCTGAATCCTGGGCCATGGCTCAGAGTCCCTGACTCCCCAGCATGTACAGTATCTCCCAAACCTGTTCTCCAGGGTAGGGGAGAGGGGCTGGGCTTCAAGATGCTTGGGAGCAAGCTGGGAAGGGTCAGGGCCCTAAATGGCTGATGGGGTGGGTACAGATGGACTTTTGGAGACCAGTAGGCCCTGCACAGCCTGATGTAGGTGATGGGAAGTATGGTGGGGAAGTGCACCCATTGGACCTGGCAGGTCTCCCCCCCAAAAGTGTCATGGTGCCTTGGGGACATGTGTGGGTGTGGTCTGAGTATAAGGCACGAGGGGTGGCACCCATGGGTGTGGGGGAGGTGGGTAAGGGCTCTGCCATGGTCATACTCCCCAGTGCTCTGAAGAGGGACACTGCTTTCTGTAAGTCAGTCTAGAGGTGGGAGCACATTCACTGGGGAAAGAGGAACTCTTTGTGACTTAGCAATGATTAACCAACACAAATCAATGGCTTGCTGTAGACACAGTGTATGCAGCTCTGCTGCACGTGACAAGCACTGTACTTTCCAGCACAGTCCCCTGCTATCCCTCATGCTAGATGCACATCTTCATTTTGAACTAAAAACCATTAAAAATTGATGCATCTTCTTCCTGACTAAACGTTACAAGCTTTGAACACACCAGCTCTGCTAAGCACTGCCCCGCTAAGGGACCAAGGTTAGAGGTTTGGGATAAAAGAGAATGCCTTTTAATGTGAGGGTGTGTGTGTTTTGCAAGTGGTTGGGGAGAGGAAAGAGAAGGCAAGTTCAGGGAGCTGTGACCAGGCTGTCCTATATCACTGTCAGGAAAAAAGTCAGAGACACCAGGAGCCTCCCATCCAATACCTACTTCCTTGTTGCGAGACCTTGTGCCACCCTCTTCTGTCTGTGCATGACCCTGCAGCCTGCCTCCAGCCCCAGAGACTGCAGTCTGCATCAAGCTGGGCACCACAAGCCCAGGCTGAATGACTCCCAGGCTCCAAGTCAATGCTCAAAACCTGGAAAGGGGAGGTGGGCCACTGGTGGGAGGCAGGAGGCAGGAAAGACTCCATTAACCAAGTAATGGAACAGAACATCAGAACCAGCGGTGTTAGCTAGCTGGCGGTACTGAGGGAGGAGGGGGTCTGTGCTCCATCTCCCAGGCTAGCTGAGAAAGTTAACAGCAGCCAGTGAAGGAATGTGGCGGAGTGTCAGGAAGGCTGTGTGTACATATGCATGTGTGTGCTCAGGTATGCATGCGTGTCCATGTCTGTTAATGCAGTGTGGACAGTGTGTGTGAATATGTAAACATGCATGCATAGGCCTTCTTGTGAACAAGTGTATAAGTACCTGCGTGTGCAGATGTGTTAGACAGCCATGAGGGAACGTGAGAAGCCATTCCCACAAGTGAAAAGGAACCCCCAGGTGTCTCTGGGCCCCACTTGTCCAGGAAGCCAGGGATGTCTAAAAGCTCTGTACTTGGCTCATGAGTGGGGCAGACTATCAGAATGGGCCACCTTGCAGAAGCAGAGCCTCAAATGGGAGAAGACCACAGAGTAACCAGCCCCACCTTCCCTCTACACCATCACTCATTTCTTCCTGAGCCCTGGGGGTAACAGCTGGTCTAGAATTCTCTCTCTCCTCATTCCCTCCTTTGGAAAGTGGCTTTGTACCTCCCAGGGCAGCCCCTTGGCCTTTAAGACATAGCTTAAAGCAGACTGCCCCATCTTTCTCCTACAGAGGGGCTGGCGGGTTCAAACCTCCAACTTCCTGGATGGCAGGTGAGTGTTTAAATACTGTGCCACTAGAACTCCCTTGCTGGCATAAAGTGGCCCCTAAATAAGCATTAGTTTCCTTTCCCTTGGCTCTTCCTTAGCAGGGCTGGGCTGAGTCCACTAGCATAAAGTCAGGCTGTGTCCCCCAGAATGAGGGCTGCAGCGCTAGCCGAGCCAGGGATTCTCACCATCAGCCCAGGCTCTGTGAGGAGGATGAGGAAAGCTGCAGAAGGTGTGCAGCTGGGAAGCCTGAGGCCAGGAATTCTTCTCCCAGCTCTGCAGGTTCCTCTCATAAAGACTGCATCACTTCTGCCTGGTGTCAAAGTTACTGTGCAAGCAGCTCAGCTCCCCTTGGACATGACAGCTTTGAGGTGGATAGGTGTCTTGTTTATCTCTGCATTTCCTGCAGGCCCCACAGTCCCTGCCCCGGAGGAATAGTCTGGCTTCTGGGCCCAGCAGTAAGTGCCTCATGGGATCCTCAAGGATCTACCCGCTTCCCTCAGGCAAACTTTGTCTCATCAAGCTCTACGCTTCAAGAAGAGAAGCCAGGCACTGAGGCTGGGGGCTGGTGTGTCCAGGTAAGATCCTCACATGTAGGGCCTGGGCAGGACCCGCTCAGGAGTGGGCCATACACCTGCTGTACAGGGAGAGGCCAGGGCAGCCTACAGGCAAGCAGGCAGGTACTGGTTCCCCTCGGAAGGGTAATCTAACAGAGCTCAGCCCTTCCAGAGAGTCCTAGACAAGGACGGTATGAAGACGATATCCCCAATTAGTGATGGGTGGGACAGAAATTGTCTGCCTTACCCAATCTTGAAAACAACCCTGGGCATATTTAACTTTTGAAAAATTCACCTTTTCATCTAATCCTCACTTTTCATTTATTCGCTCAAGAGCTAGGCCAGGTTCTGTGCTAAGTGCTGGGAATATGAGATGGATAAAACCCAGCCCCGTCCTTAAGCGGTTCACAGGGGAGACAGAGGAAACTCCAGGCTTCATGGATGTGGAGCAGATGTGATTATTGTCAGTGAAGGAGCAGATAACTGAGGCTCAGAGATCAGCTTGTCCAGGGCCTCACTGCAAACTTGAACCCTGACTTCCTGGCACCCAGCCCAGGGCTCCTTCCTTCCCAACCAACAGCCCCAGCCTGCGTCTCTGAAACTCTGGGAAGAGCTGCCCTATTTGTGAGGGGAGAGATCATGAAGGCACTGGGTCCAGAATAGGGAGTATGAGCCAGGAAAAAGGCAGGCAACATTCCTACTAAGTGCCCTGTGAGCTAAGTACTATAATTCTCATTTTGTAGACAAGGACACTGAGGCTAAACGGGGTAGAAGAGAAGTTGCTTATACATCATGTGAACTCCCCCTTCCTTATAGGATGAGGAGAGCTGCACCCACAAGCAGAGCTGAGAGGCGAGTGAGGTCATTAGAAACTTAAGCGCTCAATCTGCTTTCAGTGGGAGATAGGTGCTCATGCCCAGAAGGGGACTCAACTGAGGAGAATGCAGTGTGCTCCCCCCCATTTGCATATGCACTTCCTCCTTCCCAGACCCTGGCAGACTCCAGGGACAGAGAGGATGTGTGTTCTCTCCTCAGATGGAGACTCCCATTATCACCAACAACTCTGACAGCTCATGGTCTCCACAAACTAAATTGGGTTATGCAAGTCCCAGGGGCACAATTAAGTTCCCCCAAGGAAGCCAACTTTCTCGTACCTGAGCTGGGGGCCAAACAGAGATGGGAAACAGGAGCTGGGGAGGGACCAACCATGGTGTCAAAATGCCAACAGGCTAGAGGAGGAAAATTCCAAATTGGCAAATTCCAGTTTGGAATGATACGTGGACCCAAACCTAGAAGACAGCTCATGGAGGAAAAGCAGCCAAGAAAAAGCCCTGGGGGTGGCAAAGTAGGGTGGATTGGTGCCTGGATCCTGTGTGAGACAAACCTGGGTTCAAGTCTCAGCTCCACCACTTAGCCAGGGGAACTTGGGCAGGGTGGTTCATCTCTCTGGGCCTCAGTTGTCCATCTGTAAAATGGGAATGATAACAGTACTTGCCTGATAGGGTTGTGAGGCTTAGGAACAATGTTTGTAAAGCATGACATTATGCCCTTAGCCTCTTTCTGAAAAGGGGCTAGAAAGGGGCCAGAGAGAGGCTTGTAAGTACACAGGAATGGCTCCAGTGGGGAAGGGGAGGGCAGGCCTCTCTGTAACCTGCAATTATGGCTAGGCTGACCACATAGCCCTTTCCATACTTACTGCAAGAACTAGGCCTCTGCACTGGCAAAAGAAAAAAAAAAAAACATTGACTCGATCCCTACTCATAGTGACTCTCATTGGGTTTCTAAGGCAGTAGATTTCTAGAAGTAGATTGCCCCATCTTCCTTCCGTAGGGCAGCTGGTGGGGTTTGAACTGCCAACCTTATAGTTAGCAATCAAATGCCTTAGACACTGAACCACCAGAACTCCCTTCTGCACTGGCCAACCAAAAAAAAACCAAACTCACTGCCGTCAAGTCGATTCAACTCATAGTGATCCCTCCTTGGGTTTCTGAGGTGGTATCTCTATGGAAGTAGATTGCCCAGTCTTCCTTCCAAGGAGTGGCTGGTAGGTTTGAACCACTAGCCTTCTGGTTAGCAGTCAAATGCCTTAGGCATTACACAACGAGAGCTCCCTCTGCACTGGCAGTCTCTCTTAATAAACTGCCTTCCTCCAGTCACGCCTTCAGCTCCAGCCAAGTCAGTCTTCTTGAGGCCCAACTCTAGGTCAAGACTTCTTTTCTGAGCCATGACGCTGGTTATGGCTTCTTTCCTACCTTTGTGTCAAACATAGCCCAAGCTTCACACCACCCTCAGCCTCACACTGCCAGATACTCATACTGCCCACCTCTTGGCACATGCCTGCTGTCATATTGGAGCTGCTGTGTTTCCATTTCAGTAGCTCAAGTTTCCAAGTTCTTATGTGTCTGACACTACCCCCCTCACAGAAGCTGGCATAATCTGGGTACCCTTCCTCTAGCCACCACTCCCATCATGCAGATGACAAAACTGAGATGCATGGTGGTATACACAGATTCCTCAGACACCCCAGCTGGAACCCAGCCATGCAAGTGAGCATCCATGTGGCCACATGCAGCAGGCAATGATGGGTGGGCAGGAATGTTCTAAGAAGTGTGGGGCTGTTGGGGCTGTTGGGGCTGTGGCTCTGGTATTCCTTAGCACAAGGTAAGGGCGACTGGGAGACTGGACAAGGTCATCTGGAGAGAAAATGTACATAATAAGAGAGCCAAAGATGGGCTTTGGGCAACATCAGCATTTAGAAGTTTATAAAGAAAGAGCCTTCAGTATGGATTACTTAAAGAAAATGAAAATCCTTACAAATGGACCAATGAACAACATTATGATAAATGGCAAAGAAACTGAAGTTGCCAAGGATTTTATTTTTGTATCAATAATCAATGCACATGGAAGCAGTGGTCAAGAAATCAGCCAATGTATTGCCTTGGGTGAATCAGATGCAAAAGACCTCTCTGAAGTGCCAAAAAGCAAAGAGTGTCCCTGACTCAAGCCATCTTATTTTCAATTACCTCATATGCATGCAAAAGCATGAAAAAGGAAAACTGAGGAAGAATTGACACATTTAAGTTGTGGTTTTGGCAAATACTGAATATACCATGGACTGCCAGAAGAAAGAACAAATCTGTCTTAGAAGAAATACAGCCAGAATGTGTAAGAAGCAATATTCTTACTTTGTTGAGCCATTTGTTTGCTCATGTATTCACTTGGAGAGACTGTGTAGGCAACAGAACCTTGTTGGCTGTAATCTTCACAGAAGCCACTCACCAGTCCTGGATCTTCCAAGGTACCATTGTTGTTGCTGTTGTTGTTTGCCGTCAAGTTGGCCCCGACTCATAGCGACCCCTCCTTGGGTTTCCAAGGCAGTATCACTATGGAAGTAGGATTGCCCAACCTTCCTTCCGAGGAGTGGCTGGTGGGTTTGAACCGCCAGCCTTCTGGTGAGCAGTCAAGTGCCTTAGGCACTATGCTGCCAGAGCTCCAAGGTACCATTGGGTGGGTTCAAACAGGCAACCTTTGGGTTACTAGCCAAGTGAAGACTGTGTCACCCAGGAACCTTGCAACACACTTACTTTAGACATATTATCAGGAGGTATCAATTCCTGGAGAAAGACATCATGCTTGGCAAAGCAGAGGGTCAGCAGAAAAAAGGAAGACCCTCAACAAGATGGACTGACACAATGGCTGCAACAATAGGCTCAAACACAGCAACGACTGTGAGGATAGCACAGGACCAGGCAACATTTAATTCTGTTATACATAAGGTCGCTATGAGTTGGAGCTGACTCGACAACACCTAACAAGAGAAGATGAAATCAAGGGAGACTGAGGATTCTCCAGGGGTGGAAAGAAGAAAAGAAATCTGATCATTAATGGTAAGATGTCGAGTGGTAAGACATCTAGTGCCTCAGGCATTTGTCTGCTAACCAGAAGGTTAGTGGTTCAAACCCACCAGCCACTCCCTAGAAAGAAGATGGGGCAATCTACTTCTGCAAAGATTTGCCACCCCAGACACCCAATGGGGGTCGCAATGAGTCGGAATCGACTCAATGGCAGTGAGCTTTTTTGCAATGATAATAGGGGTCAGAAGCGTAGTTACCTTTCAAGGGTGAGCATGGACTGGGAGGCAGCCTTGTGGGGAGCTGCTTTAGTGTCAATACAGGTTTATATACCAAAAAGTCGGGCACATTGCTGACTGCAAGCCAAAAAGTCAATCAAAGCAGAAAAAGGAATAAAAAAGAACGGTCAGGCAATCCTCTGCACTCTTCCTTTCCAGTCCAGTCCTGGCCCCACGGCTCCTATAAAGAAGGGTGTTGAAAAGAAAGGCCATTCTGCTATCAATAAGGTGGCGACCAGAGAGTGGTGCACCATCAGTGTTCACAAGCACATCCATGGAGTGGGCTTCAAGAAGCATGCCGCTCAGCACTAGAGGATACCTGGAAATATGTCGTGAAGGACAGGGGAATGCCAGATATGCACACCCACACAAAGAAAGCTGTCTGGGCCCAAGGCATAAGGAATGTCCCACAGCATATCCATATATGGTCATCAAGAAAACATAATGAGGATAACGATTCACCGAACGAGCTCTGTATGTTGGTTTCCTATGCACCTGTCACACTTTCACAACCTACAGTCAATGTGGTTACAATACCTAATTATCAATAAAGTTTAAAAACTATTAAAAACATTTTTTAAAAAAGATTGGTCAGCTGGTCAGTGGCTCAAGCCCTGGGATGTATTCATTCCAGCCTGTAGGTAAGAGCTTGCCAGTACAGGAGGACAGCGTGGTGGGAGGAACGACGACCTCTGGTCAGGGGGATGCGTGCCAAGTTGCCAACCTTACCCCATGAATGCAGGTGCTTCTGCTGAGGGACCACGATGCAGAGGAGCCAAGAGCCAAAGAACACATTTCCAGAAGGCTCCCTGGAGAAAGAGCACTAAGCCAAGGTTTTAGAGGAGATATGGGTGGGCTCAAAAGGACCTGACCAGTCCAAGGCAAGAGACAGATCTCCTAGGGTTGGTTGGGTGTGTGTCTGACAACTACAAGGAAAATTGAGACCATTCACAACCCCCATCCTAGCCAGTTCACCTCCCTGAAAGGCGCAGTGGTGACAAGTGGCTTGGGAAGGAAGGGGTTATAACAAAATGCCATCCCTAGCTCAAGACACCCAGCCTTCTGGGACTTGCTCCACAGAGTCTGGCCTATGGGGCCTATAGTTTTTCTCTCTCTAGGTGGCACAGTGCCTAAGGCATTTGCCTGCTAACCAGAAGGCTGGTGGTTCATAACCCACCAGCTGCTCCACAGAAGGAAGATGGAGCAATCTACTTCTGTAAAGGTTTACTACCTTGGAAACCCAGTGGGGGTCACTATAAGTCAGAATCAACTTGAAGGCAGTGAGTTTGTTTTTTTTTGGTAGATCTAAGGCATCATCCACACCTACCAATGAATGCCCAGCAGACATTTGGGCACAGGCCCTTGTCCTGCCTAGGAGTAAAATACCCAGGCTCCAGCCTCCCCTCCCTGGGCCAGAGGAGAGCAGGGTGGGCAGAGGAGCAGCAACTTCATGCAACCCCTGGACAGGGCACAGCCACCACATGTACAGCAGAGCCTAGCCACCATGTTATCTCTGAAGACTCCACAACTCCACAGCCAAGGAGACCGACAGCCGGGTGAGGAAGTGACTTGCTCAAGGCCACTGAGTTACAAGGCAGAGCCTGGCTCCCAGTGCAGTGTTCTTCTAAGCTGACAAAATCCCCAGACTTGGAGAGTACCAAGGGGGGCACGCTGTGTGCATCTAGGGCTCTCTGGGGCCTGTGGGCAGCTCCCTGGTTCCCACGATTA
Source organism: Orycteropus afer afer (assembly GCF_000298275.1). Lineage (NCBI taxonomy): Eukaryota > Metazoa > Chordata > Mammalia > Tubulidentata > Orycteropodidae > Orycteropus > Orycteropus afer. The sequence continues at coordinate 9,969,448 of NW_006921662.1, forward strand.
ACTATAACTGCTATTCCTGGTCCCTGAGTCCCATAGCTAGTACTAGGGAGGCAACATTTAACTCCCTCTACACACAAAGCTTGTCTGCTTCTGTGTTTCTTATTTCTGTCATGTGCTCCAGCACCTCATGTACTTGAAGCAGGAAGGACTTCAGGCATCTACCCTCAGTTTTTCTTGAAAGCCATCTTGGCTCTTCTTGGTGGTTCCATTGCCCCAAGCAAAGTCACCTTAGAAAAAGGAATCAACATCCACCTCTTTTCCCTGGCTCACAGGTGTCCCTGCCTAGCTCTGCCCAAGGTGCTGGGCTGTGGCTACTCATGATGGGTGACTTATGGTGCAGGGAAGGCTGGAGGCAGAAGATAAGCTCACAGAGGGGCTCCCTGCTCCGTGGTGTGGGAGGATAGATTTAGGCTCAAAAAGAGGGAGCACTCAAGACCATGTATAGGTTAGCAGACAATGGCCCTTATCAGTGTATTTGTATGATCTGAATTCCCAGGTGTATAGTAGAGCTGACAAGGGACAAGGTTGTAGTCACTTCTCAGTCATAGCCAGCTACCAAGAGGGACCAAGTAGTTGAACCTGTGGGCTCGGGACCATAATCACAGGGGACATCAAGCTCAATTGGCATAACATACTACACAAAACATTGTTCCACCTCCTACTTTGGCAAGCAGAGACTGGGATCTTAAAAGCTTGCAAGCAGTCATCTAGATGCAACAATGAGTCTCTTCTCGTTTAGAGCAAAGAAGTATGAAGAAAACCAAAGATTTATGGAAAGAATTAGTCCTAGCAACACGTACACCATGTGATCTGCAGCCTATACGACTATGAGACCAGAAGAACTAGATGGTGCCTGGCTACCACTGTCAACCACTCGGAGGGGGATCTATGTAGGAGATCCTGGATAGAGAGGTAGAACAATGTGGAACAAAATTCAAAATCATTTGGAAAAAAAAAAGAGGGGGGACCAAGTTTGCTGGTCTGATAGAGCCTGGTGGAACCACTGAGACTATGGCCCCTAGCTGCCCTTCAGGTCTGGAATTGAACCCACACTTGTGGCTTCCAGTCAAACAAAAGACAGGCATATGAGTTGAACATTTACCTGGGGTAGATACATTTCTTGGAGAGAACAATCATGGGAGAAGGAAGAGCTGCTTATGCACAGGGAGACAGCTCAGGGGGCAGGGGTGCATGGAGGGATGGACACTGGGAAGAGGTGACTGTAGGGAGGAAGTGGGAGGGGAACTGTTCCATTGTAAATTGTGGTCAATGACATGAGAAAAAGTATATGTGAATTGCTGTATGGAAAGTGAATTTGCTCTGTAAATTTTCACCCAAATCACAATTTATAAAAAAGAAAAAGAGGGAGTGCTTTCACATAGCCAGAACCATCCTGTGATGGGATGGTAGTCTCAAGAGGTAATGAATGCCCTGTCAGTGGAGATATTCAAGCTGAAGTTAGACCACTCCTGGGAGTGATGTCATGATAGGACTCAGGGAAGGGGCACAGCACCGTCTAGGTGAACTTCAAGGTCACCTTTCCAAACTTGAGCATTTCTAAATCTCTGACCTCTCTATCTCACCCTTTGCTGCCAGTTGATGCCATTTGCCCGTGCCCTGGGTATCCCTGGGTGGCACAAATGGTCAAGTGCTTGGCAATTAACTGAAAGGATGGTAGTTTGAACCCACCTTGAGGCACCTCAGAGGAAAAGTGTGGTACCCTGCTTCTGAAAGTTCACAGCCAAAAAACCCTATGGCGCAGTTCTACTCTGAAACACACGGAGTCGCCACGAATCTCAATCAACTCAGTGACCACCGATTTGGGTTTGGTGTTTGGCTCAGGCCTGGCCAGCCCTCTAGGTAACTTGTTCCAAGGAGAAGTGGTCAATCAATTACATGCAGAACTCGATGGTTCCCTTTACAATATCACTCCTCTTGCAGGAATGGGCTGGGGTGGGGGTTGGATGAGGAAAACAAGACAGAGGGCGGCATAAAGGAGTCAGTGATTGAGGACCTAGAATCGGCAGCATTGCCTCCACCAGACAAACTGGGGGGCACATTGCAGAGGGGTCTTGGTGAGCTGAGCCTGGGCCCAGCTCCGGCTGCCTGACTGGGGCAGGGGGGTTGCTGTCAAGTGAAAGGGAGCCCAGCCGAGCTCTGAGGTTCATTAGAGAAAAAGGTGAATGTTGAAGACGTGTCATGGCAGGCAGCTCATTAAGCCCACAGAGCTTAAAAATAGTGAGGCATGCAGGCACAGGGGGTGGGGGCTGAAATTCCAGATCATCACACCAGAGGCAAGAAGAGCACACCCTGGAAAGACTGAAGCCAGAACCAGTGGAAGGGAGGCGGCTTCGCCCTCACCTGGTCTCTGGGTGAGCTGGGAGCACCCTCTTCTGCTGATGAGAAGACAAAGCCCCAAAGGAAGGTTCCAGAGGCATCACCCAATAGGCACCACAGGGCCTGACCATGTCGGTGCAGTGCTGAAAAAAGGTACGACACAGTATCCATCCTGGAGGAAGTCCAAACCCACCTGCCCTAAGACATGCCACCTGGTTCTCTGCATCTGGGCACCGCCATTCAGAAGTCCATTGTTCCACCTTTCTTACAGGTCTAGTGTTGTAGGCTTTGGGACTAAACAGGCTTCACTCAAATCCTCCCACTGCCACTCACCAGCTGGGTGACCTCAGAGAAATCCCTTCTTTGTCCTGGGTTTGTTGCCTCTTCCAGAAGATGGAGACATTGCAGATGCCTACCTCTTGGGCTTATACACATCCCATGAGCTATCCTATGTGTCAGAGGCAAAGCACGGTTATTTGGACTACAGAAGGAGCTTCCATGGCTGCTTCTGGGAAGCCAGAAATATGAAGAAAAGGGGAGATCCAGGAAAAGGTTACAGGATGTAGGGGTGTAGGATGGAAGATGCACAACGGCAGTGGTTGCCATGCTTAGCGTTGCCAGCCTGAGTTTGGAGAATGCAATTAATGCTTCCACTGACAAAGGATAGGAAAAGCAAACTGGGGCTCATGGGATACGGGGACCATTGGCTCAAATACTGAACTCAATTCAGGGTCAAGTGACACATACCAGACACCTACTGTGTCTTCAGCATGTTCCCATAAATGGTCCCAAACCAGGAACCAAATATCAGAAGCCACAGGGAAGTTAATCAGTGTGAGAGCTGGAGTGGACTCCAGAGAGAGCAGGACTCAAGGGGTGTGGGAGACCAAGAAAGAGTAAAGTGTAAGCAATGATGGCTCCTTCTTTCAATGACTCAATCACAGGAGGAAGTGCCCAGCCCAGGGTCTAGCCCATGGCAAGGGCTCTCCATGGAAGGGAAAATGAAGTAGGTGCTTCTCTCCTCCCCATGCACACTCAGCCCCTACCTGGCCTGTCAACACATGGATAGGAGGCAGGTTGTGCGTTGTTGAGAGCAGCAGTGCCCTGGGGCTCTGGACACCTGCCTCCTTCATCTCCACCCCCACTGAGGCAAGAGCAGAAAACCTGCATAGGATGTAGGAGCTAGAAGGGACCTTATGAAAACCAAAAAACCAAACTCATTGCCATCGAGTTGATTCTGACTCATAGCAACAAAGTAGAACTGCCCCATAGGGTTTCCAAGGCTGTAAATCTTTACAGAAGCAGACTGCTTCATCTTTCTCCCACAGAGCAGCTGGTAGGTTAGAACCTCTGACCTTCAGGTTAGCAGCTGAATGCTTTAATCACTATGCCACCAAAATTCCTTGGAAGAAAACTTAGTATCAATTATTCCAACCCCTCGTGAATGATAGCAATCCTTAGGTGGTGCAAACTGTTCACACGCTCAGCTACTAATGGAAAAGTTAGCAATTCAAATCTACCCAGTGGCACTTTGGAAAAAATATCTGATTATCTGTGAGATTCCAGCCACTGAAAGACCTATGGAATGCAGTTCTGCTCTGAAATACACAGGGTTGCCATGATGGTAACAGGTTTATGAAGGATAGAGAAACCCAGGCCCAGAGGAGGAAATTTACTTTCCCAAGGCCACTTTCCAAGTCAGTAAGAAAGACTCTTTAGTAATTCAGGACTCTTTCTATTACACTGCCCTCCCCTCCTCCTCTTAAATGTCATGTTGGAAGATTTATAGACTAGGGGAACTTGGTTCAAAGTGACACAATAAATTCCTTAAATCTAAACAGCACGGCAGTGAGAGATAAATGCCAGGTGTCATGTCATCTTTTCTCTTTCCCCATCCCTAGGATTCATCAACATTTATTGAGCACCTACTATAGGCCAAGGAGCTCTGGTGGTGTAGTAGTTAAGGCATTTGGCAGCTAATCAAATAGTGGGTGTTCAAACAGCAGCTAGTGGGTGATTCAAACCCACTAGCTACTACATGGAAGAAAGATGAAGCAGTCTGGTTCCATAAAGATTTACAGCATTGGAAACCCAATGGGGGTCCTGTGAGTCGGAATCGACTTGATGACAGAGTTTGTTTCTTGGGTTTTTACTATAGCCCAGCCAGTAGGTTGAGAACATGCTCATATCCTAGCTCATTTAAACCTCCCACATATGGGAGCATGGTGATATAAAAGGCATGGCCAGGGTTCAAATCCTGGCTCTATTAGCTGAGTGCAAAGTTATTTGATGTCTCTGATTCTCAGCTTCCTCATTCTATAAATTGGGGATAATAATAATATCTGCTTAGTAGAGAACTGTGATCATTAATTGAGATAATCTAAGTAAAATACTTATAACACAGTCTAATAAAAGCTTAAAAAATATATAAACCCCTGTAAAGCAATCCCAATTTAGAGATAAGATTCAGAGAGACCCAGCAACTTATCCAAGGTCACACAGCTAGTAGGCTGCCAGGCCCGATTGTGACAGTTTTGTTGAACTCCAAGTCTAGAGCTTCTTCTCCAAAAGACCCAGTCTAGACTGGACTCATGAAGACCAGGTCTGCCCTTAAACAGTTTGGGAAAAGTTTCCATTCCCTTTCGTAGTGAGGCCACTCTGACTTCAGGAAGTTCTCCCTGCTGTCTAATCTAAATCCTTCCAACTTCTGGAGGGATGATGCTCAGGGGGATTCATGGTTGGGGTCAAAGTCACCAGAAACAGGCCCCCGATCAGCCTGCCATTTAGAGCCAATGCCTAATGCTTTCTTTAGGAAGCCTAAGGAATGGGGTGGATAAAATATAGTGGACTCTGGCCCATGAGCTCATTCATGCCTGACTTTTGGGGTGACCTTAGCCAAGCAACTTCATCTCTGGGGCTCCTGGTAAAATACTATTTGAGAAGAGACTTTTAGGAGGGCCGCAGAGGCTGACATTTCCATGGCCTAGTGTAACTTTGAAATAAAAGTCCCTTTCCCTTGCTACAAGGAGCTCTGGTGACACACTGGTTAAGGCATTTGGCTGCTAACCAAAAGACTGGTGGTTTGAATCCACCAGCCACTCTGCAGGAGAAAGATGAGGCAGTATGCTTCTGTAACAATTTACAGCCTTGGAAACCTTATTGGGGTCACTGTGAGTCAGAATCAACTCAATGGCAGTAGTTTGGTTTGGTTTGGTTTGCCTCTCTACACCTGCCACTTGCCCCAGATGACCAAACGGGAGGGTCATGGGACAACAGGCATCATTCAGTTGTTGGCTTGGGCATCACAGGTTGGTCATTCCTGTGGTCTTTGACCTGGGAACAATATGTGAGGCCCCTTGCCTAATCATCAACTCAAAACTGTCACAAGTCTAGTTGGCTCCTTCTCTCAATCTGGGAAAAGCCAGGTGAGAGAGGGGGACAAGAATGCTATCAATCAGGGTGCTTGACTTACGTGGCAAAAAAGGGCCTGAATGTGATGTTGAATCAGTGCCTCTGCTTCTGGGCAGCCTGCCTCCCTGCCTTTCTGCACTGCAGAGAGCCTGGCCACGTGGTAGGAGGGACGGTGCTCCCACATTTCACATCCCAGAGAATATATCACCTCAGTTGCCCAGGCCCCAGGCCAGTGAAGGAGAGGTATTCCCACACTCTCTCTCCCTGCTGTACAACTGTGGACCATGGACTGAAACAGCCCTGCCCGTTCTGCTAAGAAGCATTCAGAGACACAAAACCATCATCCCGTTTCCCAGCCAAATGAGGAGAGCAAAGATAGAGAGGGGTCAGGCTTAGCCCAGAGCCACACAATCTCAGTGGCCTCATTGGGGAGAAGGCCACCAGGCCTGGTGGTAGAAAGCCTAGCATGCCAGGCCTTGGCCAGGAAGCCTGCATGTGTCCTGGAGCCTGGGCAGGAAGAGGACACTCATGTGTCTGGTAGGCCTCATTAGCTACCTTATTTATCCCCAGGACATCTTGGGAGAGGTGAGAAAGACAGACAGACAGCCTTCTCCACATAGTCAAATAGGGACAACTGAAGTCCAGAGATGAGATGCAGCACCTTGCCCAGGGCCATGTGCGGTAACTTAATAGTACAATCACTGGATTCTAGATCCTTCTAATCAAATTCAGTCATTTCCTTGTCTCATCCCATCCCTAGCCCTGGGATGATGTCTCTTTATCTAAAACATGTCCCTTCTAGTTTTAAGAAATATCATAATTTAAAAAAAAAAAGAAATATCATAGTAACAGTTTAAAAAAAAAATCAAACCTGCTGCTATCAAGTCAGCCACAACTCATGATGGATGACCCCATGTGTTACAGAGTAGACTTGTGCTCTATAGGGTCTTCTTGGCTATAATCGTTACAGAAGACAACTGTCAGACCTTTCTTCCATGGCACTGCTGAGTGGGTTCAAATTGCCAACCTTTAGGTTAATAGGTAAATACAAACTATTTGCACCACCCAAGGACTTATAATAACAATTGTTGTTAGATGCCATCAAGTCAGTTCTGACTCACAGTGACCCTACATACAACACAACAAAACTCTGCCCCTTCCTATGCCATCCTCACAACCCTTTCTATTCTTGAGCCCACTGTTAAAGGCACTGTATCAATCCATCTCGTTAAGGGGCTTCCTCTTTTTTGTTGACCGTCTACTTTACCAAGCATTATATCCTTCTCCAGAGACTGGTCCCTCCTGATAACAGTCCAAAATTCATGAGACAAAGTTTCTCTAGCCTCACTTCTAAGGAGCATTCTGGCTACTTCCAAGACAGATTTGTTCATTTTTCTGGCAGTCCATGGTATATTCAATATTCTTCACCAACACCATAACTGAAATGCATCAATTCTTCTTACATATTCCTTATTCATTGTCCAGCTTTCATATGCATATGAGGTGACTAAAAATACCATGGCTTAGGTCAGGTGCATCTTATTCCTCAAAATGACATCTTTGCCTTTTAACACTTTAAAGAGGTCTTTTGCAGCAGATTTGCCCAAAGTTTCATGCAACGATAACTAATTAGAATAGCTAACTCTTTATAGTACTTACCAATGCTAAGAACTTACCATTCTTAGAGTTTTGAATGTATTTATACATAGTTGGGTCCGACTCAATGGCACATAACAAAAACATAACAAGTGACACTGCAGGGAGCCCTGGTGGAGCAGTGGTTAAGTGTTTGGCTGCTAGTCAAAAGGTCTGCAGTTTGAACCCACCAGCCACTCTGCTGCATGGGAAAAAGACGTGGCAGTCTGTTTCCATAAAGACTGTAGCCTTGGAAACCCTATGGGACAGCTCTACTCTGTCTTACAGGGTTGCTATGAGTCAAAATTGATTTGATGGCAACAAGTTAACAACACTATGCCAATAAACTATTGTATTTCCATTTTACAAATGAGGAAACTGAGGCACCAAGTGTGTAAGTAACTCCACCAAAGTACCACAGTTAAAAGATTCAGGCAGCCTGGCCCTAGCTTCTGTGCCTTCAGTCACTATGCAACACTGTCAAGCTTCTATCATATCAAGGCTCTGCACACTGCAAATGCTGGGAGTTCTCTCCCACCAAGAGATCAACTAGGGTCCTGTGGTATGCTCAGGGAATCTTCCCAGGATGGAGCTGGGATGCAGGAAGTCCACTAAGTCTGGGAACTGGGCCGTGCTCCTGTCGGGGGGCCATGTGCTGGGAAAGGGAGAATATGAGTTGGAGGACAGGGCACAATCTGTCTCTGAACAGCCGGCTGCCCCCAAGGCCCGGCCCCGGCCAAGCAATGGGGAGCAGGTTGAAGGCAGGCTCAGAGCTGGCAGCCTCTGCCTGCCCTGCTGTGAGCAGTAGCTTTGAGAGACTCTCCTGCCGGCAGGGCTCATAGGCTTATACGTGCTGCAGCATCTCTCCTGGTGGAAGGGCTGGCTGGGCTAAGGCCAGGACTAAGGCCCCTCCTCCTTCCTTGGTCCTCCGTCCCTCCCTCAGTCACACATTTCCAGCTCCCCAAGCACAGAGTAGGGGCAAAGCTGAGGGACTGGGAAATCACTCTGGGTACCTGGTCTCTGGGAATAGCCAGTCCTGCTGACCAACTGGGGGCTGTGGGAGCAAGCAGAGTCTTGGGTGGCAGCACTGACCTCTAGGGATGTCACTGTGGCCCCTTCAGGGGCGGGTAACAAAGCTGGCTCATTCTTAAAAGAGTGGTGGAGCTGAGCATATCCACCCCAGATTCTTACCTACCAGGTTCACCATGAGTTGGTGCTTCCCATGGTGGGAAGTTCTTCCTTACACCTCACACGAGCCCTTTCTGCTGCAATACAGCCCCATTACCTTGAACTAGAAACGCTTCTGCTTCCAAATGCTCTCTTTGTTAAATAGCTAAGATGCAATTCCACAAGCAACCAGCAATCACAAAAGCCATGAAAGCAGCTGGCAGCTGGCAGCTGCCATGGGTTCAAGAATTTCATTTCAGTTGAGGAAAGACTGAGCTTGTCACTCATACCCCCCAACCCCTTCCCAACTTCAAGACACAGAGAGTGAGGGAGTGGGATACAGAAAAGAAAAATGGAAAGATAACAAAACAAAGGCAAGGGAAAAAACCATTCACAACCTCTCTTGACCTGCCAAGGACTTTTCCCCCATCTTCCCCTCGGCTCAGGGGCCCAGAGGCCCAGGTAAGGACTCAAGCCTTTCTCGCAGCTTCTGCGCAGCACTGCCTGAGCCGCACTCAATGGGCCATCTGCTCTATGGCCTTTCTGCAAAAGCTTCAAAAGTCCCATTTCTCCAGGGAGCTGGAAGCAGGCAAGCGTCAGCTCCAAATAATAAGGGCAATGTATTAGGGATGGAGCTGCGGGGGCAGACGGTGAAGGGGGGTGAAAGGAGTGGGGTTCATGCTGAGTTACAAAGGGTTATTTAATACGTAAATCCAAAGGCTGCTTTCGAAGTCAAGCGTTCACACCAGGCCCTACACTCTGCTCCTTCCTTTTCAGAGTCATTTTCTTCCCAACCTACATCCCAAGTCAGACTTATTTTCCATCCTCTGCCACTGGGCAAATATTGACTTTCTTTCACTCAGTGTTGCCAATGGGACTCAGACCAATAGGGCTGGCTATTGTGTACTTCCTCTCGGCTGGACGGCAAGGCAGGCTGTCAGCCTAACAGCTCAGAGCAGGGCTGCCTGAGAAAGAAAATCATGAAGAACCTACACACACTGGGTCTTGGAAGTGATGTATCTGTCTTTTGTTTTGTTTCTCTGTCCTCCTTCCTTCTCTCCCTCCCTTTCCCAAGCCCATTTGGGTTTGTTCTTTCCTATTTGGGCTGTTCTGCTGCCATGTGGTACAACTAACCCACAAGAAGCTATGTGAAGCAGGTGATATAACTGGAAAAGCTCTGGTTCAGCTCTGATACTGGAGAACCTTATGCTAGTCCTTTGATTTTCTTGGACCTCAATGTTCTAATCTACAAAACGGGGATGTTGGACCCAATAATCTCAGTATCTAGGCTAGGAAGGACCTATGGCATTTGTGCTCCAATTAAGACATTTTACCTTGTGCTCTGATTTTAGGGAAAATGAAAACTAACTGCTTGGTGCTTAAGAAGAAGGATGGAAAGAGCACTGAACTGAGAGACCACAACTGTAGTTAACTAACGCCATCCCTGCTTCTGACATGCTGTGTGACACTGGGCAAGATGCTCCCCCTCTCTGAGCCTTGATTTCCCCATAATGAACATCAGAGAAATAGATGAGATAGTTCCTGAAGTCCCTTACAGCACCCGGTTCTGTGGTTCCACTCGCTTAACATGCTCCATGGGCGGCGCTGGCCCAGCTCCTCCAGCCTTTTCTCCAAGACCTCATTTTACAGCCCTTTCCTCATGAGTAACCTTGAACGGAAGGAGGTCACGCCTCCAGCTCGTATTCCCTCATCACTAGGAGCCTCCTATTAGCCTCCACGCTTCTCTATGACAGGCTCATGCTCAGTCTACAGCACACAGTGGCCCGAGCTCCCGGCTCTGCAGACCCTGTCACAAGGACCAGTGCATGCAAACTCCTGAAGCCTACAGTCAGCTCACAGCAGGAGGAGGACATGGGAAATCAGGGCATTTTTCAGAAGCCTATGCGTGGTGACACCCACGGGGCTTTGAGCTCTGCTCCTGCCTGTCCTCTAACCTGAGCCTCCTCTATGCTGACACAGAACTTCAAAAAGCCCATTGCTGGTACCACTCAATATCACACTGGGAATTCCCCATATTCCAGGAACATGATATAAAGTATTGCCATGCAATCCTCCTAAGAACCCAAAGAGGTAGGTCATATTAGTACCATTTCACAGATGAGGTAACTGAGGCTCAGAGAGGTTAAGTAATTTGCCCAAACTCACACAGCTAGTAAGAAGGGAACCTGAATCTGTTAAGACTTTGCTCTTAACCATCAGCCCTGAAGCGGAGGTATGATAGGCCTCTCTCCAGACCAAGTTATTAGGTTAGGAACCAATGCCTGTATAACTCTCATGAGCCTCCCACCCCCTACCTCCCAGCCTCAGCAAGAGCAGAGCCAACAGAGCCATAGACCAACAGGGGTAGACAGAACTTGGATTCATCTAAACCAATCTTTCACTCCTGAGGAAGCTGAGACCAGAGGAGAGTGCACCTTATCTAAGCTCACACAAGCAATCTGGGGCAAACCCAAGTCCAGGCCCTGCCACTCCTCTACCCACCTCACGGTGTAACCTGTCTGGTCTGGTGCTGCCATTCTGGGATCCTGGGAGTCCCCCAGTGGTCCCTTCACCACTCCCTCCATCACCCTGGCCCTGGGTGCAGACGTACCTCTGGCCACCCACTCCAAGGATACCTAATCTCACCCCTTTCTGGGGCTTACTTGGCTCCTTCCTGGAAGTCCCATGAAGTGGGACTTGAGGGTTAGAGAGTTCAGGGAGGGGAGGAAAAGGCCCATTTTGTTATTACCACAGAAGGGGCCAGAAGTGAGGCAGAGGCACAAGCTGTGGGCAGGCGGATATGAGGAGCCTCCCCATTTACAAGTAAAGAACCAGATGGAAATAGGCTGTGAAGTCAAAGAAGTTTATGGGAAGTCAAGCAGTCTCTTTCCCATGAAGTTTCTACTGCAGACTAACTCTAAGAGTGAGAAACAGAGAGAGGTGGTGCTGCTAGCCCCCTTTCATAAGCAGCTTTGGAAGCAGTAGGGGAAGATCCCACTCTAAGTCCACAAATCTTCCCCCCTCCCTATGGCCACTGTGCACAGCACCTGCTGCCCTCCTGCCTGCTTGCTACAGGGCATTTATCGTTGTTATTATTAACAATCTACCACTAACTGAGCACTCAGGAGGGCTCAGGCATTAGACTAAGCATTGTATATATGCTTCTTGTTTAATCCTCACAACAACCCTAAAATACTACCACTGTTATCATTCCCTTCTGACAAATGAATAACTGGAACTCAAAGATACAAAGTAACTTGCTCAAGGACACAGGCAATAACCAGTACAGCCAGAGTGTACAGGGTCCTGGAAATGGCCCCATTTATACCAAGCATTTTGTCTCAAGTTGTTTCCACTCTGGAGGTGGTGGGGGAGGGTGCAGTTTGCATTGAGAACGTCCCTGGACCCCACTAGAGAAAGATCACCTGGCTCCATCACCCAATCAAGCCTACTTCCTGCAACAAAGATGCCAGCCCAGAATTTCAGTCACAGAATTGCAGGGTTGGTAAGGTCCTGGAAAGTTATCTAGTTCAACCTCTCCATTTACAACAGGAAAGGGGCTTGTCCAAGGTCACACAAGGTCACACAAATTAAGGCAGTGGCTGAAATCAAACTCAGGTCTACTGTTTTAAACCAGGATTCTTTCCGCAATATCCTGAGGCACAGAGAGAAACATTGCTTCATCTCTCCTGAAAACTGAACCAGACAGAGTTCACCCAAGAAACAGGCCCATTACAGCCAAGAAAGAACTTTCTGATGGTGAGGGCTGACTGCACAATGGGAGGGAATTCCTTCAGACCATCCTTGACTGGGTTGGATACCTTCCTGCCTGGCGACAGAGGAACAGACAGCATGACCTTGGGAGGCCCTTGACATTCCATTTAACCCCTAGGCAAGCTTACCGATCTCACATCCCTCAGAGAGAAGCCTTCCCTAAGGAAAGTTCTGCCCACTGCAAAGATGATGTGTACTCGATGCTGGAAAGCAAGCCCTTCTCCCCAGGTCTGGAGATTGAGGGTGGGAGGGATGATAAATGAGGCAGGCTGAGGGTGTCACAGCCCTGTTGCCTTTTTGGGGGACGGGAGCCAGAGTGTCCCCAGAAGCTAGGTCACAGAAGGAATGCTGGGAGTGAGACTGCACCCTACCCCCATCCCTTCATTTGGCCTCACCTGCAGCACTGGGCTAACAGGTATTGGGCTGGGTGAGACTTCAGATACCACAAGTGCCAAGCTATTTTCCAGGTAAAGATTCTGACGCCTAGAGGGGTAAGTGGTTCGCCCAAGGTCAAAGGATGGGTCAGAACCCAAGCTTCCTGACTTTTCAGTAAGGCGAAGGGTTCACGGTGCTGCACTGCGACCCCCTTCCCCGGAAGTGAGGACTGATCTCGCCGCAGAGAGGCCAGGGATTACACGCTGCCTTCCCAGGCGCCGAGGCTCGGGGCAGGCGCGCCTGTGGACTTGTTTGCCCGCGCATCCTCTCCCTACCACGTTCCCACTCCCGTCTGGGGCACCACGCGCCTCCATTATCCTGATGTTTTGAGGCGTGCAGCGGCTTCTCCAAGGTCACACAGCAAACTGAGTAGAGAGTACACACCCCCACTGCCCAGCTGCCCCTTCCCCACCCCCACTCCCCACCCGGTCTCTCCAGGCTCCGCGGCTTGCCAGGATCCTTGGTACTCTACTTTCTCCAATGTTCGGAGCCACGGCGCTTGCTGGAGTATGAAAAAGTTCCGGAAAGAGAAGAGGGCGGAAGACGCAGCAGCGCATCCCAGTCCCGGGCAGCTACAGGACGCCGGGCGCAGAAGGCAAGCTGGCCGCGTGCGCAGCCGGTGTCCCCGCCGCGCCCCACTCTGCGCCAGGGGGCTCCCGAGCTCCGTGCGCGCGGGGCATTTAGCTCCTCCTCATTGCGGCGGGGGCGGCTGGGGTCCCACGCGCCCCGCACCCACTTCCTTTCCTCTCACCGCACACCCTCTTCAGCCACCCCCCTCCGCGCCCCTCCCTGCGGTTTCTCAGAGACGGGCGCCTCCGCTTCCCCGCGAGTCTCCCCGTCCCGACACGGAAGCACCCCGGCCTCACTCCCCTTTTCCCCGCGCCAGTCCTGGGGTTCCCGCGAGGAGAAGGGGCGAGGGCGAGGGGTTCCCGGGATAAGCAAGTTCCAGGGCACCTCCCTCGGGACTAACCGGGTAATTCCGAGGCAAATGGATTTCTGGAGCGCAGTCCCCCAACACGGGCTCTGGTCTCACTTAGTTTATCTCGCTGTGAGCGCCGAGCCCAGAAAGTCGGAGTGTCCCAGTTTGGTGACCCCCGCTTCCCCAGAGTCATAGGCCCGCGGGGCGGTCGTTGGTGGTCAGAGCAGCTTCGCTCCGGACTATGGACAGCCTTCGCAGTGTGCCCTGACCGGGACGCCCTCTTACCCGGGGACGTTCCAGGCGCAGTGCGGCCTGAGCTTGCGGAGAGGGCGAAGGCCGCTGGGGTCCCGAGTCTAGGTCCCAGCTCTCCACTTCGCCACCGGCCGGGTGCTGCTGCTCTCCTCCCGCCTGCTGGCTCGGTTGCTC
>NW_006921662.1:9983651-10024817 GCF_000298275.1 Orycteropus afer afer
CTCTCTCTCTCTCTCTCTCTCTCTCTCTCTCTCTCTCTCTCTCTATCTGCAGTAGTAACAACCTGATCCCGCTTCCCCCCGCCCGCCAATTGAGATGCTCCTCACATCCGCCTGCACACTGCGCGTGCCGGCCCCTCCGAGGGCGATCCCCGCAGATCGCGACGCAGGGCCCCCGCCCCAGGCATCCCCGCCGCGGGGAGGCCTCCTTCGCGCTCCCGGAGCCCCCCAGCTAGGGTCCGGACGGCCAGCGGGTGGGCAGGGAGGTTCGGCAGAGGAGGAGGAGGTGTGTGTGATGGGGGACGTGGGGTGGGGGTTAAACCTGGTGGCCCTGGAGAAGTTTGGGGTGGGCGGGACCAGCTTCGCGCCCCCCGGAGCCCCACGGCGTTCCCCCCGCTCTGCGGAGGAGTCCCCGCCCGCTCCTTGTCCTCCTGCGACACTCCCACCCCACACCCGCCACACAGGAGTTTTGTAAGCCTCTCGGGTGCGGGGATTGACTGGGGGAGGGGATGACAAGGAGAGGAACCTCCCAGCCGACGGAAGCGGGCGAGGGGGTGGGAGGGAGCCGATTTGCTTCAGGGGATTCGGATGAAGGTTTTCCTGAGTCAAGGAAGGAAAGAAAAGGGAAAAGAGAAGAGATGGAGACAAAAGGCAGAGAGATTGGTGGGGAAGGGGGTGGGGGGGGTTAGTCTCAGAGAGCCTACGGCCCGCTGCCCCCAGCATGGGTGGGGGATGGTGGAGTAGGGGCTGGTGCTCAGGACTGGCCATCTGCCAGTAGGGAGCAGAGAAAGGGGTGGGTGTGAGGGACGCAGTAGAACAGGTCTTCTGGCCTAGAACTCTGGGCCTGACTCCTCCATAGCAACGCTCAAAAGGATTTTACCTTGGGGACCCCAGTACCTCCCCACCCACCACAACTCTGCTTTCTCCCTCTTGAAGAAGGTAAGGCCTCTTACTCACCCTGACCACAGTGAGGGCCAGGCATTTCCCATACTTACAAGGCCAGGAGTGAGCAGGGTGGAGGGTGTAAGCCTCCTATCCTCTCCCTGCCTCAGTGTTCACTTTGTGTCATCCTCCAACCCCAACACCCACCGAGAGTGCAGTCCCCAGCTGGATCAGGTGGAGTTCTTGAGTATCAGGCCATTGCTGGTCCCTGACCTTCCTCAGCAACAACTCCTTCCTGTTTGCCTGCTGTTCTGCATTTTCAGAATCATGATCAAGTTTGGGGGTCCACCCAGGAAATGACGCCACTTAAAAAAACCTGTATGTGTTGTGTTGGGAGAGGTCTCATTCAAGGCTTTCCAGTGCTTCTAATTCCAGAGTTTGAGGAACCCCAGAAATCCCCAGTACCCACAGCCAGTCCCCTCCCCTCCCCTGTCCCCAGCCCCACCCAGTCAACATCACTCTGAAGCTGGGCCACTGCATTGCTGCAGCGCCTGCTGCTCCTTGCTGGGCTGGAGCTCACTCAGAACACCAGCAGCTTGACAGCTAGTCATGGACCCTGGTCTGCGGAAAAGGCTGATTCGGGGATTTCCAGGCCTTTGAGAGCGTTTGTACCTGTCTACCTATTGGGCTGCACATCTTTGTGGGAAGGGGCATGTGAGTGCATGTGTTTATGGAGGGGCTAAGGGAGATGATTGATACCCCAGACTAGACAGCTCCACTGACCCTCTCTCTCACCTTCCTCAGATAGAAAAGAGGTCCCAAGGGTGAAGGTCTCAAGGTCAGATGCTCAGCAGTACTGCACCCACCTGGGATTCCCACCCCACAGAGAAGTGAGGGCTGTCACCTGAGATGAGTGGGCAGGCCTAAGAGCTGTAGCTGGGGGCCCATCTTTTGTTTCTCTCTGGAGGACGAAATGCCTATTTTGAAATCGCCCAATAGCTTTCTGTGTGAGGTGGAGAGGGGAAAGAGCTGAAAAGTGCAGCAGGCTGGATTCAGGCTAGATTTTGGGATTGCTGATGGTAAGGGTCCTGGGACATCATCCTGCTTAACACAGAAAGCTTACTGCTCAGTGATTGGAATGTGCTCTGCCTAGAGGTAGAAGGATGGATGAAATGACCCTCATAATTCTTCCTGGTAACATGGACAAAAACATGCATGAACCTTACCCAAAGGTACTTCCAGTAAAATAGGATCTAATTATGTAAAATAAAGCATTTATGTAAGAAAGACTACTCCTTCTGAAAATGCCTGTTTGATGTATATGCTTCCTCCAGTGTGCCCTCTTCCCTTCTGGCAGAAGTGGAGTTCTGATGGCATGTGGGAGGATCAGGTGAGGTTTGCACTGGCAAGGGGCTGGGTCAAGATGAGTAAGGGGATAGGAGCATTATGGTCCCTTCAGAAGAGGCAGTTGTGGATCCATCAGAGCCCCCTCGTGCCTCCGAGTCATCCTCCAATAGTCCTGGTAACAACAACCAAGGTATAAAGTGTTCTTACAGCCTTGAATTCACTTGATCCTTACAAACAATTCCAGGAGGCATCAGGGCAAGACAGGGAGTACTCCTTACTCCACTCCATTGAAGTTCAAATAGGTGAAGTCACTCACCCAAGTTTCCATAACAGAGTTGGGGTATAGAGCTGGGTCATGTGCCTCCAGATGCTGTGCCCTACCCTGGTCCACATGGGCTGGGTGCATTTCTGTATCTTTGCCTTTCTCCCAGGTTCTCCTTATGTTCCAGCTGCCCTTCCTACCCTGTTTCACTGCACCAGCATCTCTAGATGTGGCCACTACCCACCCTTCTAGCTCCTCCTGGTCCTGCCTCACTCCCTATGCTCCAGCCAAATTGCTTACCTTGCAGGTCCTGAAAGTGCCGTGTTCTTTCCTGCCACAGTGCCTTTGCACATGCTGTCCTTTCAATGGTGGACACTGTCTTCTTTGCCCCACTTCTTCATGCCATCTCCTCTTCATCCAGCCAATCTCAGTTCCCTAACACTCTCCCTTTTCTTCCCTGTGCTTTTACTCTGAGGCACTTGTCACCCTTGCCATTTCTTTATTACCTACCCTCAATACTAGACTGTGGGCTCCACGAGGGTAAGGACCCTGCCATCCAGTTTGCTGGCACAGAGTAGGTACTCAACGAACAGCTAAGTGCTTATGAAGCTCAGAGTCTTCCAATCTTGGCTCCGCCACTTGTACGCTCTGCAACTGTTCTGGTTACCTAGTGCCACTCTGACAAGAAATATACCACAAATGGGATAGCCTTAACAAACAGGAGTTTATTCTTACAATTTGGAGGCTTTAAGTCCAAGTTCAAAGTGCCAGGCTCTAGGGGCTGGGTGAAAGCCCCTCAACCTTGGGGTCCAGCTCTGCCTCCTGCTCCTGGCCCACTGGAGCTAGAGGCATTTCTTCACTCAAACAGCTGCTGGCTGCTGAGGCTGGAAGCCCCAAGGTTGACAAGTAAAAAGGCACAGTCCCAATGTTACCAGACCACACAGCAGGCCATTAGCTTAAGTCCATTGTAAGTCCCAAGGTCGGCAGAGCATGGCAGGCTGCTGAGCAAAGACATGGCTACTACATGCAGGGTCCAAGCATGCCATAGGCTAGAGACTATTCTCAAAGCTTCTCCTTATGTACAGGAATCAGACCACATACCAAAGGCAGCTACCCAGCTAGATCAGACTTTCAATGCTGTCTTCTTCCCTCCTACCTTCTATGGTAAATCCCACCATAGAGCTGATTGCAAGTCTCCTCATGGGGATTAACTACCACCAGCTGCCCAGCCACTCAACCAGGCCCAGCCAAGTTGACACACAAACCAAACTACCACAGCGACCTTGGACAAATTACACAACCTCCCCAAGCCTCAGCTTTCTCACCTGCGACATGAGGTGGTATCTCTATGGAAGTAGATTGCCTAGTCTTCCTTCCACGGAGTGGTTGATGGGTCTGAACCACCAACCTTCTGGTTAGTAGTCAAATGCCTTAGGCACCATGCCACCAGAGCTTCTTTTAATGATAGTATAGTGTTATTGTAGTATTTAAGGGATGATGTGTGTAAAGAGACTAACAAAATGGTAGATCCTACTGGTAAAGAAATGAGGATTGAAGGAATAAAGGAATGAATATACCCCTCTACTGCACCTTCTCCCCGGGTTGTAACATACCTCCTCCTCTCCTTGCCCCCAATTCTCTCCCCTCACTAAGTGGTTCCTGGGATCCTAACTTCTCCCCTAGTTTTCCCAGATAAAGTAGGTAGAGGCAGTTGCAGCCAATGCCTTCCCTCCCCACCCTGGCTTGGGTCCTGGGTGCCAGCATAACCCCACCCCAGGCTTGGAGGCTTGGTGGCAGGCATTGGCAGATCTGGGGGTGGCTGGGGTGGAGGTGGGGTACTTAAACCTCCTTCATGACCTCCATTTCCAAAAATCACCCACAAATAAATCCTCAGTCTAAGGCAAGTCCCTGGCCTTCTCCTACACAGAAGTTAAGGAGTTGCCCTGAAGACTCTGGGCTCTGATCCAACTCTGCAGCATCAGGTTCCTGCTGCCGTTTTGTTTCCAGGGCCCTGAGTACGGGAGTATGAGAGCCCCTGGGTAGAGGGGTCATGTTCAGGAGAGGTCTTTGCACTCTCCCTGGACTGACTTCCTGATGCTGTTCAGCTGTCCTCCTTTCCATCTGTGTCATCTGGGCCTTAGTGAAGGCTGCAGCTTGGGAGGCTGACAACCCCTTTCCCCAGCTGCCCCTCCTACTCACAGCTGGTACCCTGCAGACTTAGCTGAGACTGCCTGCTGCCTAGCTTTGCAGGTGAAGGCAGCCTTGCCAGAGACCTTTCCCCCATCCACCTAGCGCCAGCAGAGTTGGGGGGAGAGGGAGAGAGAAGAGGTAGGAGGGAAGAAGACAGCACTGAAAGTCTGATCTAGCTCTTCACCTTGACCGAGTTCCCTCCCCACTTCAGACCTGTCCAGACAAAATAATGACTCTCAGTTCTTCCCTTCCAGAAATGCAGCAATTGGATTTCCACAAAGAGCTTCTAAATCCTGCAGTCGCCACCATGACCATCACCTAGAGCTAATAGACACCCTCCACCTCCTCCTTTTCCAGCTCCTTGCCTTCCTCCCCACCCCCCACCTCAGTTTCTAGCAATGAGCAGCAGCAGCCCACATGCTGCGTGCTTATCTGGGGCTATAAAACTTAGGTCTTCATAACAGTTCTGAACAGCAGCATGGGCACGGTGGTGGTTAAATGCATAAATTCTGAAACCAGACTGCTGGGTTTGAATCCCAGCTCTGCCACTTAGCAGCTGTATGACCTTGGGCAAGTTACTTAATCTCTCTGTGCCTCATCTGTAACATGGGGACAAAAATAGCAACAACCTCACATAATTGTGAATATTGAATGAGCTGATACATGTAAAGCACTTGGAACAATATTTGGGACATAATAAGTGCTCAGGAAATATTAGCTGTTGTTTTCATAATATCTCCATTTTGGAGATGAGAATACTGACAAAATTAGTTTTACTGAGTGCCTGCTATGTGCCGGGCAATATATATATATATATATATATATATATATATACACATATACATATACATATATACATACATACACACATGAAGGCAGTCCAGGATGAGTCCAGGATGAGTTGGAGCTGAGACTCAGATACACGCATGAAACCTGGAGCGTCTGCTGACATCCCTCTTCTGAAGCATTTATTTGCACTGACTGGTTTATATGGCCTAGAGAGTAGTACCCTGGGGAAAATTTGAGCTATGTCCACGGATGGGCTTGAGACATATATAGACATAGCTGGCAGTTCTCAAAGAGGAGCCCCTGACAGAGAATTTGTTATAAAGAAAGAATATAGCTGGCAAAACAAGGGAGAGTCTACAATAGGGCCTGAGAGTTAGAGGGAGCCTCTAGGTCCAACAAAGGCAATTGCCATTGTCCTGCCCCAGCTGTCTTGAGAATAAAAATAGCTCTGTGTAACTGGAAGGAAGAGTCCCTGGGTGGCACAAACAATTGAACATTTGAGACTCACCCAGAGGTGCCTCCAAAGAAAGGCCTGGTGATCTGCTTCCTAAAGTTCATAGCCTTGAAAACTCTATGACGCAGTTTTACATGGGGTTGCCATGAGTTGTAACCTGGGTTCTTGTTTTATTGTTTTGTTTTTTTGTAACTGAAAGAATCGTTGCAAGAACTAGGTCACTAAAATTAGCACTTCAGGGTTCAAACCTATTCGAGTTCAAAGGGGACCCCATTTTTGCTCCTCCCCACCCCAAGAAGATATGTTGAAGTCCTATCACCAGTACCTGTGAATGTGATCTTGTTTGGAAATAGGGTCTTTGAAGATGCTCAGTTAACATAAAGTCACTGTGGTAGTTAAAGTTATTGTCCACTTGGCTGGGCCTTGTTGAGTAGCTGGGCAACTGGAGTAGTTATTCCCCATGATGAGAATAGCAATCAACTTCATGGTGGAATCTGCCATGAGCAGCCGAATAGCTGCTTTAGGGATGTGGTTTACTTCCCATATATAAGAAGAAGCTTTGGGATTAGTCTCTAAACTTTTGGCATGCTTGAACCCTGCATGTAGCCAAGTTGTTGTTCAACAGCCTGCTATGCCCTGCCGATCTTGGGACTTCTTCTGGACTTGAATTAGTGGCCTGCCATGTTGTTTGGTAACACTGGGACTGTGCCTTTTGACTTGTCAACTTTGGGCTTATCAGCCTCAGCAGCCTGCAGCTGTCTGAGTGAAGAAAAACCTCCAGCTTCAGTGGGCCGGGAGCGGGAGGCAGAGCTGAAACCCAAGGTTGAGGGGCTTTTACCCAGCCCCTAGAGCCTGGCACTTTGAACTCGGACTTAAAGCCTCCAAAATTGTAAGAGAATAAACTCCTATTTCTTCAAGCCATTCCATTTGTGGTATAGTCCTGTCAGAGCTGCACCAGGTAACCAGAACAGTCACACCAAGTTGGGTGCTAATCATGTAAGAATGGTGCTCTTATAAAAGAAGAAAGAGACACAGAGAGACACATTGAGGGAAGATGGCTATGTGAACATGGAGGCAGACTGGAGTGACCAAGAAACGCCAAGGATCACCAGCCATCAGTAGAAACTAGGAGAGACATAGAACAGATTCCCCCTCACAGCCCTTGGAAGAAATCGACACACCAACACCTTGAATTTGGATTCCCAGCTTCCAGAACTGTAAGACGATAAATTTTTGTTCTTATAAGCCACTCAATGTAGGGTATTTTGTTATGGCAGCCCTAGAAGACTAATACAGATTCTACCTCTTCAAGATGGACTATGGAAAGTGCCACGGACTGCTAAAAGAACTAACAAATCTGTCCTGGAAAAAGTGCAGCTGGAATGCTCCCTGGAAGCAAGAATGGCCAGACTTAATCTCATCTACTTTGATCATGTTGTCAGAAGGACCATTCCCTGGTAAAGTAGAGGGTCAACAAAAAAGGAGAAGGCCTCAACAAGATGGGTTGACACAGTGGCTGCAACAATGGGCTCAGGTATAGCAAGGATCGTGGGGCTGGCACAGGACCAGGCAGTGCTTCATTCTGTTGTACACAGGGTCACTGTGAGTCAGAGCTGACTCAACAGCTCCTAACAGCAACTACAACATCTCTTCAAATGAACACATCACCAAGAGAAAAATGTTCTCATTCTCCCTTTGAAAGGGACTGCTGGGCTGATGAGGTTGGGGAAGATCCAGTGTCAGATTACCCGATAAGCGAGGTAAGCATAGGCTTATTTGAGTTTACTTACAAAGCTTTAGTGAACAATTTCACTTTTTTTTCACCACAACAAAGATTCTGCCTCTAGTTTTGGCTGGCATCTGTCTCTCTCCCAAACCCACAGCACCTTCCTACAGAATCAAAGCCTCTTTTCAAATTTACTATCTCTGATAGGGATGGAGCACCCAGTAAGCAAAGTAATCATGGGCTTACTTGGGCTTTCATACTAATCTATAGTGAACAGTTTCACAAGGGTTTCAGCACACAAGTAATTATTGGGTGACTCTCCCCTGGGGAAATCAAATACCTTGGTGAATGGGCACATCAGCAGGAAGCAGGGCTTGGCCATCAGAGGCCACACAGAGGACAGAGTCCAGTGTTGGTGCCAAGGGAACCTGAGATACAGATACTAGCAGCCAGTGTCAGCCCAGATGGGTGTACGAGGGCACTTAAGTCAGCTTTAGGAAGCTCCCAGGGCACATGCTAGGCTGACCCAGGCTTGAGGGAGACTGAATTTACTGCAGGAGCAAGTAGTCACTTGGAGCTAATGAGATTCAGGTGTTATGATGATGTTGATAATGGTGATGATGATGACAACAAAGGGAAACACCTATTGGGTTCTTACTATGTGCCAACCACTATTTTAAGTGTTTAATATAAATTTACTTAATACTTATAATAGTCTTAGGAGAGAGGATTATTCTTACTCCCATTTTACAAATGGAGTAACTAAGGTACAGAGAGACAGAATAACTTGCCCAAGGTCACACAGCTAGCAAGTAGAAGATGCAGGATTTGAGCCTTGCCATTATGCTCCTCAGGTCATACTCTTGACCCCTCTGCCATGTGCCTCCCCAACTAATATCAAGTGCTCTCATTTCTCATCACAAATATGATATAGGGTTGTGGCCACTTGAGAGCATATCGGATCCTTACAGCTACTTTATGGAAAGTATTTAGCCCCATTTTATAGAGAGAAAACGGAGGCTCAGAAGATACAAATGGCTTGCCCAAGTCCACAAAGCTGTGAAGTGAAATCCCAGCTTGTGGAATCTAAAGCTGGTCCTCCTCCTGGAAAATAATATGACTTGCCCGAGACCACGCAGCTAAAATGTGGCTCAGGACAGCACCTTTTTCTCTATCCCATGAGTCCTATAGGACTTAGGGAGACAATTTATGCCTTGTTTAAAATAGAATCTGCAAATGCTTTGAGATGGCCTCCTCCACTTCTCTCTTCCCCAGCTCCCTTCAAGAGAATTTTATCTCAGCAATCCCAAGGTTAGTCCTGCAGAATGACTGAGCTGGCTTTGGGGAAGCTGTTGCTCACATCTAACCTCTGTCTCTTCCAACTGTTATAAGCCAGTCTTCTCAGTACAATAGAACAGTTCATTCCCATCTCCCTTATTAGGGCAATCATGGACATCAGGAGTGAGTCCAATTTCTCTGTTGACTTGGGCCAGACATGCAGTCCATCTCAGAACTGACATTTGGCAGTAGACCCCGAAGAAGGAAAAGGGAATTAGGCTGGGCTTAGAGGATCTTAGAAGATTCAAGAAGTCAAAGTAATCAACTCCCACAACTGCATGTATTAAATTACAGCCTAAGGGACTCTGTTTACCTGTGTGGGCCTCATGTTTTCAGGTGAGCTGCCCACCAGCCACTCTTCAGAAGGAAGATGGGGCAATCTACTTCTATAGTGGTACTGCCTTGGAAAACCAAGGAGGAGTCGCTATGAGTCGGATCTGACTTGACGGTACATAACAACAACAACAGCCCACCTATGAGCCAGGTTTCTGGCCTGCCTGAGGTGACTGCCTGAAGGGGCCATATGCTTGCACATGGAAACATTTCTGTCACCACCTAATGGCCTGAAGCATATATAAAAGACACACAGTGAGTATGTTCCTTTTAAGTGTAGTTGGGTCTTGAGAGGAAAAAGAGAACCCAGCTCAGATACTGGCATGATAGGTGCCAGTATCAGCCTAGAAAGGACCCTTCTGTTTGACCCTTCTGTCAAACATTCATTTGACAGGCGTTTATTGAGTATCTACTATATACTAGGCATTCTGCTAGGCTCTAAGGCTACAAAAGGCACTGAGGCACAGTCCCTGCCCACAGAATTTGCAAGGCCTTTGGGGGCAACAGGCACATAAGCAGATAATGTAGCAGACCTGTGATAAATGGTCCAGAGACCGTATGTGCAAAGGACCCAGGAGCCAAAGCAGTCAGAGCCTCACTGGGGCCTCAAACGTCACAGGGAATGTAGCTTCAGTCTCAGTCTTGAAGCACACTGCTGATCCCAAGGAAACCAGTTAACCAGTTGCCATCAAGTCGACTCTGACTCATAGTGACCCCATGTATATCAGAGCAAAACTGTGCTCCAAAGGGTTTTCAATGGTTGATTTTTTGGAAGTAGATGGCTAGGCCTTTCTTCTGAGGCACCTCTGAGTGGGTTCAAACCTCCAACTTTTTAGCTGGCAGCCAATTGCATTGACTGCACCACTCAGGGACTCCATCCCAAGGAAAAGGGACTGATACTCTAGACAAAAGGAATATTGTGTGCTCAAGTGTGGAACTAGGGGAGCACAGGGCATGTGGATAGAGTGGAGGGAGTGGCTAGAGTGAGGCTGGTGGGCCATCTGGGCCTATTTCTGAAGGGCTTTGCAGGCCAGGTACCAGAGACTGGGATTTAATGCACACAGGCAAGGAGGCACTGTGGGGCTTTAAAGCAAGGGGTGGCTGGGAGACTGGGAGGCGGCCAAGCTCCACAGAGAAGATATGGTTAAGTAGCTTAACCTTTCAGAAATAGGTTAAGTGAAAGAGTGGAGAGGAAGGGATGGATTTGCATCTGGAAGGAAGATTCCTTGGGCTGGGTGACTCATTGCATGTGGGGGGGGGGCAAGGGAAGAGAGCGGTATGAAGAACAACTTTTAGGCCTCTGGCTCATAGGACTGGAAGGATGAAGTCATTCATCCAGGGGTCCAGGGGGAGTACCAGGGAAGAGGACGTGAGCCTTGAGGTCTGTTTGGGGAGCCTGTGCCTTATTCAGGAGGCCATTTGCCTTAGTTACCTAGTAATGCCATAAAAGAAATACCGTAAGTGAGTGGTTTTAGAGAACAAAAATTTATTTTCTCCCAGTTTAAGAGGCTAGAAGTCCAAACTCAGGGCATGGTTCTAGGGGAGGTCCTTTCGCAGCTGCTTGCAGTCTTTGGAATCCCTGAACTTTACTGATGCATCCGTCTCCATCTTATCTTTCTCTTCCCCCATATGCACCTCTTTGTCTATTCTGGTCTTTTTATAGCTCAGAAGTAATTAGGTTTAGAATCCACTCTACTCCAGGTATGATCTAATTGTTGTTGTTGTTGTTGTTTGCCATCGAGTCTGCCCTGACTCATGGCGACCCCTCCTTGGGTTTCCGAGGCAGTATCACTACGGAAGTAGGATTGCCCAACCTTCCTTCTGAGGAGTGGCTGGTGGGTTTGAACCGCCAGCCTTCTGGTGAGCAGTCAAGTGCCTTAGGCACTATGCTACCAGAGCTCCTATGATCTAATTAACATAACAAAAAAACTTATTTACAAACAGGATCACATCCACAGGTAGTTGTCATTTAGTCAATGTCAACTCATGATGATCACAGTTTCAGAGTAGAACTGAGCACCGTAGTGTTTTCATGGCTGTAACCCTTTCAGAAGCAAATATGCTTCTGAAGCTCCTTTGGCTGTTGAACTGCCAATCCTTCAGCTGGTAGCCCAGTGCTTAACTCTTTCCACTACTCAGTGACTCTTGGAGTTAGGATTTCAACATAATTGGGGTGGGGGGGCATACAATTCAATTCGTAACACCATTAGAAATGTGGATCTGGAATTCAGGACAGAAGTTTGGATCAGAGATACAACTTTGGAAGTCACTGAGATGCGTATTATGAAGAAAATCTGCACCAAAAATATTAATAACTTAATTAAGTAGCAGTGACAAAATCTGACCCAGGTTTGGGGGAACCTGGTTAGTAGTTCTTTTTCCACTTCAGCACATTCCTATCTCTCAATAGTTACTACTTTAAGTCTCAAAACCAAAACCCACTACTATCAGTAGATTCTGACTCATAGCAACCCTATAGGACAGAGCGGAAGTGCCCCATATGGTTTCCAAGGCTGTCAATCTTTATGGAAGCAGACTGCCTCATACTCCTCCCACAGAGAAATATGGTGGGTTCGAACTACTGACCTTTTCATTAGCAGTCAAATGCTTTAACCACTGTGTTACCAGAGCTCCTTCCTTAAGTCTAAGAAGCTACAAAACATTCCTAAACAATCTCTTCTTTTTCCTAAAGCTTTGGGGTATCAGCTTCCATTCAGAAATTCTCTACCCATTTTATAGAACTGGAAGTTCAACGTATATTTTTAAATCAATCTTACGACAAATTGGTTACAGAGTCTGAAGTAGTGCCCATGACAGCTAGTCTTTCAACTGGAAATATCTCTGGGAGAGTTGTACCCTCACAGCAGAGAGTTGGTGAGGGCTGCTGCCAGTGGAAAGGGCCAAAGGAGCCATGTGCATATCTGGATTGAGGACACAACTCATCCTTTTGCCTTGAGTGTGTGCCATCTCAGCTCAGAAGGACGGTCCAGAAGTCTGGCTGGCTGGGAGAGGTAGGCATATGCCAAGGGTCATAGTGATGGCACATGAGGAGCCCCTGAGACCATGCATGTACAAGTGACAGGGAAGGGCCAGTGGGTCAGCTCCCATCTTAGCTCTTCTTGCAGGACCACCACATAGACTCCCTAAGTTTTTCATCTCAAATTTCTTCCTTTCAATTGCTGGCACCTGCCTTTCTGCAGGAGGCCTGTCCCAGATCAACTTTAATGGGCTACATTGTCTTCCCTTCCTTCTGTATCCTTGACAACAATGGATTTAGCACACGGTGACAAAAGCCAATCCCCTGGTGACAAAAGGGCTGGAGTCTGGGGGTTTAAGCAGGAGGCAGCTGCAATGTAGTGCTTATCAACCTCTCTGTCCATCAGAATCACCTAAAGTGCTTAAAAAAAAGATGCCCAGCCCTATCTCCTAGAGATTGAGATTCAATTAGCTTGGGGAGGGGGCTAGACATCCATCATTCTATGTGTGACCAAGAGTGAGAACCATGGGTGCAGTGGAAAGACAGTGGCTTTTAGAGTCAGACCTCTGTCTTATGCTGGTTGTGTAACTTGGATGAATTACTTAAACCCTCTGAGCTCCAGTTTCCTTTTCTTAAGGAACATTGAGAACCAAGTCACCTAACCAAACCAAAAAACCAAACTCATTGCTGTCGAGTCAGATCCGACTCATAGCAACCCCTCCTTCAGTTTCTGAGGTGGTTATCACTATGGAAGTAGATTGCCCAACCTTCCTTCTAAGGAGTGGCTGGTGGGTTGGAACTGCCACCCTTCTGGTTAGCAGTCAAATGCCTTAGGCACTACACCACCAGAGTCACCTAAGATAACCCATATAATGTACAGTACCTGGAGTTTGAGTAGGCCACTGATATGTATAATTTCCCTCTTAGCCTCCTTCCCTTAGAACTTGGAATTTCCTCCTAACCTAGTCTTGCAAATAAGTCACCCAGCTCAGCAACCCATGGAAAATATGCCCTTCCCCAGTAGCATCATTTTTCCCTTTCTCTCTGCACACGTAGCTTGCTATCATGATGCCATTATCCTAACTGAAAATCTTGAGCTTCGCCCCTTACCAGCTGCACCCAGTCAAATGCTGCCCTCTGGCCATGAAGATCCTTCCCAAACCAGCCTCATC
Organism: Orycteropus afer afer; assembly: GCF_000298275.1. Lineage (NCBI taxonomy): Eukaryota > Metazoa > Chordata > Mammalia > Tubulidentata > Orycteropodidae > Orycteropus > Orycteropus afer. The sequence continues at coordinate 9,997,119 of NW_006921662.1, forward strand.
TGATTACTCCAACTCCCATGCCTCTGCTCCCATCGCAGACTCTCTTGAACCTTCAGCTCTCTGCACACTCATCACACCTACTCGCCTGCATGTATCCACACTGTTACCTGGAAGGCCTTTAGTTCTGCCCCAGATGCCACTTCATCCCTCATCAGTCCAGTCCTCACTGACTTGTTCCCACCTACAACCAGCATCTCATTACACATGATCTTCTGTTGTTCTTCAGTGGCTTCACTTGTGCCAACATGGCTCTTTCTCCCGCCTGTGTACTCTGTGAGGTGGGTGTCTTGTCCTAGACTTTTTCAGTTACCCCAGAGTATCTATACAGTTTTGGGCTCTGAGCAGGTACTTAGTCAATATTGACTATTGACAGGAGTCAGAAAGAGACCAGAATTTGTGTACCCAAAGACTGTCCCCAGAGATTAGGAAAGGGGATGGAGGTGACTCTAAGTCCACTTCAAACAAACACTGGCTCATTTTCCAGAGACACAAAGCCTGGGGGCTATAGTCTCAGAATGGAAGTTAGGCTCCCTCCACTCTGGATCCTGCTGTAGGTGAGCCACAAGGTGTGACCTCATCACCACCTCTCCCTGGGCCTCTGTAAGTCCATCAAGTGACTATTTGCACCTCTTCTCATCTCCCTCTGAAGAGAAGGTCTTGGTCTGGGAGTGTGGAAACAAGTTCTGGATCTGCCCCTGGAACTAACTTGTATACAGGTGGCTAAATTGTTCTCTCTCTGGGGTGACATGTGAGAGCCCTGAAAGGCCTATGTCTTTATTGGGTCAGTGAGGTCATTGATAGGATGTCTAAGAGTGACCACAGTGGCTTTTGGTCCCCAACACCTACTTTCAGCCAGCCCTTACCCCCAGGGCCCTTCATCCTCTCCCCGACCCCCTTCCACTCCAGGCCCCACACAAGGGAAGTTAACTGAGTGTTCAAGTCTCTTTCCTTGCCCAGACACAGCCAAGCTTACTGGGGAAATTAGGGTGACATTGGTGCAAATTGAGTGTCTTTCCCAAAATGGTCTTCAGGCCCCATTTCTTTAGTTGCTGCTTAAATGGATGAGCTAATTAACCTAACCAATTGCTCCCGAGGACTATTTCCACAGTCACGTGCCCCAAGAAGGCACACTCTCCATTGCCACTCTGCTGCTTGTGATCCCTGACAGACCAGGTTTCTGCAGGGCCTGTGACAGCTGCCCTCACCCTACATGCTCTCCTTTCAGGACAACCCTGGACCTTTGAGGTGACCAGAATGGCCACCTCCAGCTTTTCTGTCCACACATAGAACCTGACCCCAGACTAACCTCTGCCAACTCATGCCTCTCTCAACAGTATTTTGTTGAGTGCCTACTTAATGTGTCAAATACTGTTTTTGGCACTGGAGAGTCAGCGATGAGCAAAACCAGACAGGGTCATGCCCTTATGGGTGTTCAGTCAATGGGTGGTGGGGGGAGACAGGCAGTAATCACATGACCACACACATGTGGGATGTACCATAGTCTCTATAATAGAGGAACTCAGATTTGTCAGGGAGATCAAGGGCAGCTTCCCTGAGGAAGTGGCACTTGAACTGGGCTTGATGGCTGGGCAGAAATTAATGAGACAGAGGGCAAGGAAGTGCATCCCAGGCTGAGTGCTCAACTTCTATAGGAAGAGAATGCATAAGCCAGGTGAGAGATGGTGGTGGCTGGACCAGGGTGCTCGAGGTCGGGAGAAGTAGATGGTTTCAAGAGAGTATTAAAAAAAAAAACCAAAAAACACCAAACTCACGTCCATCGAGTTGATTCTGACTCATAGCCACCCCCTATCCAATACTAGCTTTTGTATTGGATCAATATGAGGGGAGAGAGAGGCATCAACATTAGCTCCTAAGCTCCTGGCTTGTGATCTCCATGGATGGTGGTAGTGTCACTTTCTGAGATAAGTGACCCTAGAGTCAGACCAGGTGTGGTCATGTGGGTAAAAGCATAAGTTGGGTGTTGAGTTACCTCTGGGGCATCAAAGAGAAGATGCTAAATCTGCAGGTAGATTAACTAGCCAGAGCTCAGAGGAAGGATCTGGGATGAAGATACATGCTTGTGAGGCATCTCCTTAGAGATTAAAGCTTTGGGATGAGGTCATCATGCATGAGATGAGGGCCTGGGACAGGCCTTCAGGGCAAATGGTATGATTCATCCCAGACCAAGTCCCTGCCCATTTTTACAATGTCATTTCGATCTGTTTTTCTATCTCAGAGTCATTTAAGTTCCCTCTGTTTTCTTTATCTGCATGAAATGGACAGCTGATCAAGTGCCCAAGAGTCTTCAGTGACAAGGGAACATTGCCATCAATTCAGACATGAGGGAACACTACCATTCAGCAACGCACTAGGCTGAGTCTTTACATATTTCAACTCACTTCACCCTTGTGAGACAGATATTATTATCCTTGCTTTCAGAAAGGACACTGAGGCTTAGAGAAGTTAAGCAATGTTCCCTGGGTCATACAGTATGGTACAGAATCTGAGCAGGAATTCTAGGTGCTGTCTCTCCAAAAGAAACAGGCACGTGCTCTGGAGGCAGATGAGGCTCTGAAAGACCTCAGGAGTGCCACCCACCTGTGTCATGGGTGGCAAGGAGTATGTGGGCCACTGTGAACCAAGACCAGAAGATGCCGATCCCTCACTTCCTCCCACTAGCCCAATGGCTGCCATGCTGCAACAGGTAGAGAGGGGACAGAGTAGGGTGATTACCAGTGAGGTGTCCACAGGAGATGGGACTCAGTGGGGCAAGAAGTGTGGTGCTAAATGGGGGTGCAGTAGCAGGTGTGATGTGGGGCAGGAAATAAGGATCAGGGAGTGTTGCTTGTGTGCAGAGAGGGAGGGTGCGTGGCAGCTGTGGAGACAGGGACACTATGATGACAGACGGGGAGAGTGAGTGACATGTGGATTGTAGATGAGAGAGAAAGGGGCAGGCTTATATGGAAAAGTACCTGAGGGCCAAGGGGCTCCAACCAGCTCCTGCCCACAACATACACCAGGGACCCTGGCTGACAGTGCAAGCATTGGAGGTGGGACCCAGTCTGACTGGGGCTGTGGAGGGTCTGGGAGGGGCTGACAAGAAAGGCTGGGAAGCTCTTCCTGCTGCATCTCTGGAAAGGTAGATCCAGTTTTCTTCTGGCAAGTGACTTCTGGCTGGTGTCATCAACAATGCTGGGATTAAGGACTATGAGGCACTATGAGAAGTGGGATTTGGAGCATACACACACACACATACCATACATACTATACACACATGCCACATATACTATGCACACAGTCAGACTACATGCACTCACACATATATACTACACAACCACACACACTCATACCACACACATACACAAACACCACACATACTACAGTCACACCACACACAAGACACACACCATACACTACACACACACTTCACACACCACATACACACATTACACACACACTCACATCACTCACCCACACACCACATACACACCACACATTACCCAAACACCACACACATGACATACTTCACACACATCACATACTACACATCACACACACACACACACACACACTACACAAACATACACCACACCACACATACACACCAAAATGGAGTAAGGGAAAAGTTTGCCTCCTCAGGGACAACCCAAAATCTGAATGCTAGTCTCCTGCTTGTCCTTGCTATGTGACTCCAAGGACCAGCAGGGCCTTCAGAATCTTATGTCCCAGGGACTTCTGCTCCCCTGCCTGTGATCCTGCTGCTCTTCATTCTAGATCCAGAGCAGAGTTGGTACAGTCCTCCATCCAACATCCTGCCCCAGGGCTTTGTGAACATGACACTCAAGGCCAAGAATGAAAGCTTGCAAAGAACAAGGGATGGGGATCCTGATAGGATAGACTCGAGTCTTGGCTGATGCTTTCTAAGTGAATGACCTTGGGGAAAAGCCTTTAACCTCTCTAAGGCTCATTCTGCCATCTGTAAAAGTGGGAGATAACACCTTCTGTGTGAGTCTTGGAGTCCCTGGGTGGTACAAATGCTTAATGCACTTGACTGCTAACTGAAAGGTTGAGCATTCAAGTGCACCCAGAGGCACCTTAGAAGAAAGGCCTGGGGATCTACTTCCAAAAAATCAGCCAATGAAAATCCTATGGAGCACAGTGCTACTCTGACTTAGAAATGACTTGACAGTGACTAGTACTAGCACTGGTGTAGTCTTAAATGAGCTATCCTGCATGTTAAGTGTTAGATGCACCATGAGTAGAAAGCCCAACACAGGGCCATGGCCATGGCATAAATGTGACACTCTGCAGATACCCCATGTTAAGAGGGACACAGACAAACTGTGTCCTGTCTAGAATTATTTGGCCAGAATGGTAGAGACAATGAAAAGCCCTGTAAGTAGAACAGATGGAGTACTTCAGACCAGAAAAAGGAGGCCAGGTAAGCTCAGGAGCCCACAATGGCTGCTTTCAGAGAGCTAAGGAACTGCCACATCTTCTGGAGGACTGGACTCTGTCCAGCAGTGGACACCAGATTTTTATTCAAGGTAACCCAAAGGTGTCCAAATGTGGGAAGGACTATCTCATAACGCAGTAGGTTCCATATTGCTGGAATGGATGTTCAAAGTACAACATACTCTAATTATGAGCCAATTAGTCCAAATTCCAGGGGTCAGACAGGCTGAACCATCTTATCACTGTCAGTGTCACTGAAGCCTTTTTACCAAGTCCCAGCCTCAGAGCTAATCCAAACACACCCATGCAAGTGGCATGTCCATCTTGTGCTTTAAGGTAACCCATGTGAGCATTTCCAAGGATAGCCTTCAGAAGAGAAGGCCAAATCCCAGGAGGACCTCTTCTGCACTCCCATGCTCCAACCCTCACTATCGCATTCAGGCAGACCTGGAGCCCACTTCTCAAGACAGCTGGGTCAGGACCCTGGACAGAGGTACTCACCCACTCTCCAGTTTTCAGGACTTAAAACACTGCAGTGAAAGGGCTGGGGAAAGGGTAGGGTTACCTTGTGGGCCAGGGAGCAGATGAGGAGGAAGCAGTCAGATAACACTGTAAACGGAAATGTTGGCATTCACTGTGTTTTTCACTCTCACACAGCAGTGCTTGGAGCTGGCCCTGGGTGTCCTGGCACTGGGGTGATGAATGTGAGCCACCTCTCTCCCTGCTTGACCTCCCTGTTGCCCTGCTGTTGGCTCCCCACTCCAGAAACCAAATGCAGACTGTTGTCCTTGACAAGAAGCTCTGGAAGGCAGGCTGAGGCCAGCATTTGTGGAGAGGGGCACTAGAGAGTGAGGGCAGAGGGCTCCAGTGGGGTTCAGGCCCCTTGGAGGAAGCTGGCACATTGAGAGGGGATTACCCCTGATCCTGCATTTGGTACTAATATGCCTGGAGTCTGATGTCAGCTCTGCTCTCCTCCTTGGCTGCCTTGAACAGGTAATCAATCAGTGGAGTCATTAATCAATCAGCAGGAAGTCACAGACCCCTCCTGGGGATGCTCTCACTTGGTTTTTCACTCATCGTGTTCCTGGTCACTCCCTGCACTACCTCTGGGGCTGTGTTCTAGGATCTAGCTCTGCCACCAGCTCTCTAGGTGACCTTGGGCATGTCACCTCACCCCTCTGTATCTTGAGTTCCCTGTTCATAAAACAAATAAATGGCTGGTGTGGATGATCACTTAGGCCCCATTCAGCTCTGCTATACCATGGTTGTAAGTCTGTGAGCTGGGGGCTAGAGGCGGGTGGATAACACAGGATGTCTGGTCCCTCTTTTGGAGAGAAAGAGGTGAAAATGAGAAGAGCACCTCATGGTGGATGATGCCAAGGGATGTGCAGGGTTCAGCTACAAGCCGCCCAGGATGAATGGAGATAACCAGGCACTGTAGCAGAGGGTGTGGAGGTGGCAGAAGACAGCGCCCAGGGAGCCTCCCAGCCTGGCCACTTCATCTCCTTCCCCCCTCCTCCTCCTAACTCTCTAATCCCCACCTTTGCTATACTGCTGCCCTGGGCCAGTCAGGAGCTGGGGGAAGGATAGCTAATGTCCCACTCCCCCAACCCCTGGACGCAGGGCAGTGGCAACAGCAGCTGGGGGCATTGAGGCCTGTGACCTGGGAGCAGGCTGGTGAGTTTGTATGGTATCTGTGTACCACACCAACATTGAGCAGCCTGCACCAATCTCTGAGGCACTGCAATGCAGTGGTTGGGTTTTTTCTGTTAGCTTTCTTTCTTTTTTTTTTCCTCCCGTAAAAGTTCTCATTTCCCAGGGAAATGTGCAGCCAAGTGCTTTCAGAAAGGGGTGGATAGGTTGCCTGAGGTAGTGTCAACCCCTCCAGTCCTGGCACCATCTCTTGCCCCTGCCAGAGTGTGGCCCCCTAGCCCCTGCTCCTTGTGGAACTGGAGGTCTACGTGGACAGGGTCTGAAGGGGCTAATCATCCCTCCCTGAGAGATGGGACCCAGATGGATTGAACTGAAATGCTTGTTGAAGTGGAGCACAGCTCAGCTTCTGGATTCCCCAGGGGCTCCAGCTCGAGGTTCCTTCATGGAAGCAAATACCTTCAGATTCAGAGTCTTTGTCTCTTTGAATGAGATTTTGGGGGAGGGTGACACAATGCCTCTATCCCCTTTGAGGAATCAAATACTAAATTCATGGCAGGGTTCTCAAGAAGGACATGAACTAGAACTACCCTGGTAGAAGGAACTCCTCTCTTTGCTATCACCATAATCATTTCACACACACTCCACCTTTGTCTGTGTTCTTCCATTCTTGGGTTTCCTTTAAGGGACCATTTCAGTCTGGCTCTATATTCCTGGTTAAAAAGGTGATAAATTCAATCAGCTATGAAAATAAACCCAGACGAAGGGCGTAATAGAACCAAGGTGGACCTATCGCTGCCAATTCTGCCCTCACTTTCCCCTCCCTCTGCAGAGGGTTTCCCTGGGATTCCAGTTGCCATGGGGAGGGAGACACCAGAAGCTCTTTGCTGACAGAGCAGCAGCAGGAGGTCGCTGAAATGAAGAAATGGGGTTGGACCACCAGCTGTGGCCAGGTGAATTCACTGCAGCCCTGGGCAGGACTTTGAAAGCCCTTTGTGGGAGCAAGTTAAGCTGTTTCTCAAGCCTGCATGCTAGATCTTTGTGCCTTATTTGGGCACAGCCGGTGGTAGGTACCAGCAGATCCTCTGCTCTTTTCCCATAACCTGGAGGGGCTGCAAGGGCCCTGTCTGCCCTTCTGCTCTGAGGTTGGGTCTCTCTCAGCCACAGATGGCTCTAGCTCAGGGGCAGCCAGGACAGAGCTGAGCCAATCTGGGCATAGCCCAGGGAGAGGTGCTGCCAGTCTGCCCATCTGCTGAGCAGGTGACAGATGCTGACCTGGAAGTCAGGATGACGGGCAGGGAGCTCAGGGCCGGGAGGGTCAAAGCTGCTGCTTGTAGGACTTCTCCCCTCTCTGAAGTCAGACTCCCTGGGCCCCAGCAGGAAGTACCTCCAGGCCCCGAGCTCCTAATGCAGATTTTTTAATGGAAACAAATGGACCCTCTACCTGAGATAGGCTACCCTCTTGGTTCATTTCCATCCAAGCCCAACTGGAGCACATGACTGCTTCGAGGAAGAAAGATTTCTCCTCCCGCAGGTCAAGACTAGGGGCTGGGCTCCAAGGACTGTAAGGGGGATGAGATTGTCACGGGGGGGGGGGCATCCCATCAGGAAAGCAGAAGGAACCCCTGTGAGGCAGTGCAATGTTTACAAGCTCAGACTTTGGTCCTGACTGACCCCTTCTAGCTGTATGACCTCGGGCAAGTTCCTGAGCTTCCCAGAGCCTCAGTTTCCTCATTTGTAATGAGAATGGCAATACTCACACATCATCAGGGTGTTGGGAAGATTACATGGTGTATGCATGTATGACACCTGTAAATGGCAGATACTGCTAGTGTTACTACTATTATCCCAGAACAGCAGGAGAGAAAGGCAAGGAATCTCCTCCTCTGCAGCTGTAATCAAATGCTCCCAGCATTTGTTCTTGTTGTGTGTCATCTAGTCAATTCCCACTCATGTTGTTGTTATGTGCCATTGAGTCGGACCCAACTCATAGCGACCCCTCCTTGGGTTTCCGAGACAATATCACTACGAAGTAGATTGCCCCATCTTCCTTCTGAGGAGTGGCTGGTGGGTTTGAACCGCCAGCCTTCTGGTTAGCAGTCAAACAAATAGAACTGCTGATAGGGTTTTCTAGGCTGTAATCTTTATGGGAAGAGATCACTACGTCTTTCTCCTACAGAGCTGCTGAGTGGATTCAAACCACCGACCTTCTGTTAGCACCCAACGCTCTTAACCATTGCACCACCAAAACTCCTTTCCTAAGATGGCACTAAGTGACATAAAGACCATTCATTCAGCTCTGGGCGTGCCAGAAAGACTGACTTTGTAAAACTTACTCTGCAGGAGATGGCCTGTTTTTCTCCCTCAATTCCTCAAGTCTGGGTGGTGAAAGGGTAGGGACTGAGTACTGTACTGCCACAGGTTTTTAAGGAACCAAGGTGTTACAAACACAAGATGTGGGGAGAACTGGGGAGAACTTACTAGGAAACTAATTTATTTCCTTACAAGGGAGGTGTAGGAACCGCTCACTACCCCCTGTATTGATCTGCCAAGGATTTCCTCTCAGAGCTGTTGCACAAACAGAGGTTGTACTTGGGAAGACACCAAACAAGACTGATGCAAACCTAAGTTTCTAATGTGTTCCATGGGTTTCGATTCTGAAAAGGAAAAAAAAAAAAAGATTTTAATAAATGCTGATGTATCATTTTTTCCTCTTAAAAAAAACAAAACAAAAAAAAAAAAAACAAAAAAAACCTCCTTTCCTAGATTTTAGAGGGCATTAAAGACTTCTTGAAAGCTTCCATAATGTGCAGATTCCCAGGCCCAAGTCCAGAAATTCTCATTCATTAGGTTCTATTCAAGACCCTCAGGTGATTCTGATGTGAGTGGTCCATGGACAACATTTTGAGAAGTACTGCCTTAGAGGATGGGAGAGATGGCCCCAATCCTACTACTCAAGGATGGTGTGGATGCAGGCCCATGTGCTTACAACTTATTGACTCCCGCCCCTGCTCCCCGACCCCCACCCCCACCCCCATTGCTTTTCCTCTGGACTCAAGGACTCTTTAGTGCTTTATTTTTTCTTGCCACAGTCTCATACTTGTGCACTCATTTTCCTCAAGTCATTCAATCAGGCAGGAATCTCTCAGTTTCATATACAATAAAGTGCTCAACGACTATCCAAAAGTTTGATGGTTCAAACTCACTCAGAGGCACCGTAGAAGTAAGGCCTGTCAATCTACTTCTAAAAGGGGTCAAGCCTTGAATACCCTATGGAGCTGTTCTACTCTGTTTCCATGGGGTTGCCATGAGTCAGAGTCAACTCAACAGCAACTGGTTGGGCTTTTTGTTATTTGGGCATATGTCAGACACTGTTCTAGGTGCTAGGAATAGAGCAATGAACAAAAACCTTTGCCCTCATAGACTGTGTGATTCACTACTTTCTAATGATGTGTTTATTCATGCAGCCATTGACTCATTCATTAATTCATTCATTCAATAAGTACTACTTAGTGTCTACTCTCTGCCAGGCACTATGCTGGGTGTGAAGGATGGCAAGTGCAAAGTCCTCCTGGTCAGAAGAAGGCCAAGAAGTGATACCCCTTAGAGTCTGACTGCCCTTGAGGACATTCAGCTCCAAATCCTAGGGCAGAGGGTAAGGTTATGGCCCAGTTGCTGCCTTCCTCAGGCAGGGACAGCCACAGGGGACAACCTGGTGGCTCCATCCACCACAATTTTAAGTCAGCAGGATTGTTAGGTTGAAGAGGTGGTTTGGGGACATGGATGGCTTGACCTTCTTCCCCAACTCACTCATCATCATTGCTGGTTACCAAGCATTTTTGTTTTGCTCAGATCCAGGCATGTCCCTTTACATAATCCTATGACTCATAATTACAAGTTTGGGGGCTAATTCCCCCAAACACAGTGTCATGCCATGGATAATGTTCTCTCACGGTCATGTCACGCCACTTGGCGTCCCTTGCGCTGCCTGGCAGGGAGAGCTCAGCCGTGGCCTCAATTTTTCATGCCAGTCCCACATCTATCGCTGGCCTGCCAGCTCCAGTCTCTGCTCCAAGGGGGCAGGTGTTCAGAAAGAACACTCTGCAGGTGTTGGCCCATTCCCACCATCCTGCTGGAGTGTGTATAAGGCACTGAGGGCCCTCAAAATCCATCCCACACATTTTTTGCAGATGGGGTAACTGAGTAGGGCTCTAATTTACTCAAAGTTAATCACAAAGCTAGTACATTTACTTCACTCATTCATTTTGTCAAACACCTTGCAAGTCTGTTAGATTCTGAGTGCTGTGCTAGTTTGTGGAGGTATGAGGATGACCAAGAGTTGGTCCCTGACTTTAAGAGGCTCACACTAATGAGAAGGCACACATGCCATTACATCACAATACAATGTACTGAATTCAATGAGTAGTGTGGTGGGAACAGTGAGAGAGGTGCCAACCTTGCTTGGGAGAGAAAAGGAATTACTGAAGCACATGGTAGGGGAAGGGCATCCCAGGCAGAAGACAAATGATGGCCAAAGACCAGAAGTGGCAATGGTTTGGGGTATGTGAGTGGTGGCAGAATTGGGACCTATCTGGATCTTCAGCTTCTAGTGTTTTTTCCCCATCTCTACAGTCTTGCTGTTCCCTAGGGATGCAGGGATTACATTGCTGGGTTCCCCCTCTCTGGTACTGGGCCTGCCTAGGGGAGAGCTGTGTACATCAGGGAGGAGAGCATTAACCCACCAGTTAGTGGTAGTTCAAGGCAGCCTTTATGAGGGACCACGTCCGTGATTAATATTCATCGAGGTGAGGACCATACCATGGGGAGCACAGGTACCACCTGGGCTAAGTTCAGGTACAAGAAAGCTGAGCTGTTCCATGTCATTAACCTGTTGGAGGTGTGGGCAGGCAGGATAGGCTGGAGAGACCCTGGGTGCCCATCTTCTCTGAAATGAGTTCCTTGAGCATCATGTTCATTGGAAAGCAGTGCAATATAATGGTTACAAACACAGGCTTTAGTCACACCAGGCTTGGTTTGATTGTTGGCTCAGCCAGGAAGGTTGGGCAATCCTACTTCCGTAGTGATACTGCCTCAGAAACCTAAGGAGGGGTCGCTATGAGTCGACGCCAACTCGACGGCACATAACAACAACAACAACAACCACCTTGGGCAAGTTAGGTAACCTCTTTGAGCCTCAGTATCCACACCTGTAGAAGAAATTAACAATAGCCCTCTAATAATAAAGTTGTTGTTGAAGATTAAAAATAATGGATATAGGTTGGCCTAGCATCTGGCACATAGTCAGTATATTGTATGTAATAGTAATGGAGATTTGATGAAGGCTTGAGAGAAGAAATGGGCTTCTCTCAAAGGAAAGAAGCAGTAGCAGATTAGGACACTGAATCCTTAGATACACTTACCACTGCTCAGACTTAACCACGAACTTGTATAAATTACTTAACCTCTCTTGGGCTTTTTTTTTTTTTTTTTTTAATCTGTAATGAAAATAATAATACTTCATGGGATTTTTACAAAAATTAAATCATACTAGGCATGGCAGCATAGTGCCTAAGGCATTTGACTGCTAACCAGGAGGCTGGCCGTTCAAATCCACCAGCCACTCCTCTCAAGGAAGGTTGGGCAATCTACTTTCATAGTGATATGTCCTCAGAAACCCAAGGAGGGGTCACTATGATTCGGGTCCGACTCGACGGCACATAACAACAACAACAACAAGGCATGGGTGGTGCCTCCACGTGGTGAGGGTCTAATAAATATCTTTTCCTTCTGTTCTGGTTACATAGTGCCACTCTGACAGGAATATACCACAAATGGGATGGCCTGAACAAACAGGAGTTTATTCTCTTACAGTTTGGAGGCTTTAAGTCCGAGTTCAAACTGCCAGGTTCTAGGGGCTGAGTGAAAGCCCCTCAACCTTGAGCTTCAGCTCTGCCTCCTGCTCCCAGCCCACGGAGTTGGAGGCTGTGTTAGTTAAATTTGTATGTCAACTTGGCTGGGCCTGGTTGAGTGGCTGGGCAGCTGGTAGTAGTTATTCCCCATGATGAGACTGGCAATCAACTCCATGGTGGGATCTACCACAAGCAGCTGAGTAGCTGCCATTGGGATGTGGTCCACTTCCTATATATAAGGAGAAGCCTTGGGGATAGTCTCTAGCTTATGGCATGCTTGGAGCCTGCATGTAACCGTGTGGTTGTTCAGCAGCCTGCCATGCTCTGCCAACCTTGGGACTTACAATGGACTTAAATTAATGGCCTGCTGTGTGGTTTTGGTAACATTGGAACTGTGCCTTTTTACCTGTCGACCTTGGGTTTGTCAGCCTCAGCAGCCAGCAGCTGTCTGAGTGAAGAAATACCTCTACCTCCAGTGGGCCGGGAGCAGGAGGCAGAGCTGGACCCCAAGGTTGAGGAGCCTTCACCTAGCCCCTAGAGCCTGGCACTTTGAACTTGGACTTAAAGGCTCCAAACTGTAAGAGAATAAACTCCTATTTGTTAAGGCCATCTCATTTGTGGTATATTTCTGTTAGAGTGGCACTAGGTAACCAGAACAGAGGCTTTTTTTTCTACTCAGCTGCTGGCTGCTAAGGCTGCCAAGCCCAAGGTTGACAAGTAAAAAAGCACAGTCTCGGTGTTACCAAACCACATGGCAGGCCACTGAATGGCCTTTCAAGTCCATTGAAAGTCCCAAGGTTGGCAGAACATGGCAGGCTGCTGAACGACACAGTTACATACAGGGTTCAAGTGTGCCATAAGCTAGAGACCATTCCCAAAGCTGCTGCTTATATACAGGAAGCAGACCATATCCCTAAAGCAGCTACTCAGCTGCTTGTGATAAATCCCACCATGGAGTTGATTGCCAGTCTCATGATGGGAAATAACTACCACCAGCTGCCCAGCCACTCAACCAGGCCCAGCCAAGTTGAAACTTTAACTACCACACCTTCTTTCTACAGAATTAAGTTTCTGCCCCACCCTCTTGGCATCATCATGGGCCCTCTTTCTTGGAAGTTTTCCTTTCTTAGCCTAGGATTAATGGCTGTGGGGCAGTGGCCAAAATACCACCCCAGCACTGGAGAGGACCCTCTCATAAGCACCAAGACACAGAACTCAAACAGCCCCTTACCCCCAAGAACAGCAAGGCATCTTATCTTTGCTGAGAGAGAACCAAGGGACAATGGAGGCCGTTACCCTCAACATTAAGCAGGTCTCTGTGGTAATACCACCCATCTGTCAGTTTGTCTTACTGTGGTGGCTTGTATGTTGCTGTGATGTTGGAAGATTTGCCACTGTATTTCAAATACCAGCAGGATCATTCATTGTGGACAGGTTTCAGCATAGCTTCCAGATGAAGACAGACCAGGAAGAAAAGCCTGGCAATCTATATCCAAAAATTAGTAAATGAAAACCCAACAGAAATCAAACAGAATACTGTCCAATACAGTGCTGGAAGATGAGCCCTCCAGGTTGGGAGGCACTCAAAATACAAAGCAGCCGCAACAATGGACTTGAGCAGACCAATGACCATGAAGATGGCAAAGGACTGGTAACCTTTCATTCTGTTGTTCACGAGGTCGCCATGAGTCTGAGCCAACTAGCTGGCAACTAACAACTACTGGGATGCATTGGCAGGCATTCTAATGTGGCCATAGAGTCACTACACCCACAGGTCAGCTTTGCTCCCAAGCCCTTGTTCTCCTTTCCAACTGTACGCAAGACCTCACCATCGCCATCACAAACACAATAGTTCCCCAACAAACTCCTTGGTCTTTGTCTTCAAACCAGTTCCTCCTCCTGAATTCCCTGTGTCTATTTAGCATAGTGCCTAAGGCATTTGACTGCTAACCAGAAGGCTGGAGGTTCAAACCTATCAGCCACTCCTAGGTTGGGGAATCACTTCCCTAGTTATACCACCTCGGAAACCCAAGGAGGGGTCGCTGAATTGGATCTGGCTCCATGCAGTGAGTTTGGTTTTTTGGTTTATTTATGGCCCCAGTGTATTTCTGTCTACTCAGCTTCAAAACCTTAAGGTCACCTTTCTAAAAAGAGCTTTTATTATGGACATTTATAAATTTACAAAAAAAGTAGAAGAATATAATATGCCCTAAGTACCCAAGTTCAACATTTATGAACAGTTCACAATCGTATTTTACCTACTTCTCCTCACACTTTTCTCCCCCTGGAGTATTTTAAAGCAAATTTATGTTATTTCTCCCATAAATACTTCAGTATAACTCTGTAACTAAAAAGGTCTTTTAAAATTGCTATCTATGTGACCACCAATTCTACTAACACAGTAAGATTCTGTAATGTTGCACAACATCCAATTCATATTCGAACTTCTCTGGATGTCTCAAACATGCCTTGTAAAATTGGTTGGTTTGAGTCCACACTGCATTTGGTTGTTTTAGTTGTTGTTATCTGTTAACTCTTTATTTCCTAACAGTCCCTTCTCCCTTTTTCCATGCCATTGATTTGTTGGACAAACTGGGTCATTTGTCATTTGTGAAGTGTCCTCCTGCATGTGGATAGGCTGTTGCTTCCTCATTGTGTCACCTAGCTTGTTCCTCTTCCCTGCCTGCCATCCTATAAACTGATGGTTGGATCTAGAAGTTTGATGAGATGTGGATTCAAGTTTCTCCATAACCCACTCATCTCCTCTTCATTCTACTTCTGACATTCAGCACCACTCACCCCAAACATATGTGTGTACACTCTGCATTGCAACTTCAGTAAACTACTTGGCATTTTGCAATGGTTAAGCACTCGGCTGCTAAATGAAAACTTGGCAATTCAAACCCACCAGTGGCTCCATGGGAGAAAGGCCTGACAATCTGCTTCCATAAAGATTACAACCTTTATGAGAAAACTCTATGGAGTAGTTCTACTCTGTAACATATGGGCTCATTATGAATCGGAACCAACTCAACGTCAGCCGAAAACAACAACAACCATTCTTCAAATGCAGGTTCTTTCTTTCACCTCCAGGCCTTTGCCTGAAACACTCTTCCTTCTGCTTCCCATGGCTAAATTCATCTTCTCTTTCAGGATTTGGCTTAGACATCACCTCCTCCAGGGGCCTTCCTTCTAAGTTAGTGCATCTCCTCCAAGTGCACACAGCACCCTGCTTACCCCATTGCAGTTCACACCTCCATATTTCATTTGTCCATTTACTTGCATGCATCCTCTACAGACTGGGAGATCTTGGAAGGCAGGGATTGACTTTTAGTCTTCTTTCTACCCACCATGCCTAGCTTGATGCCTGGCACATAATAAACATTCATTCAATGTTATAGAATGGATGCATCCCACTCGGCAATGGCATTGGATTTACAGGGCTATATGCCAGAGACAGAGCTCTGGTGGTGCAGTGCCTAAGGCATTTGACTGCTAACCAGAAGGCTGGTGGTTCAAATCCACCAGCCATTCTGCAGAGGGAAGATGGGGCAGTCTACTTCCATAAAGATTTACTGTCTTGGAAACCCAATGGGGGTGGCTACAGGTCAGGAATCGAATGTTAGTGGGTTTGGTTTTGGTTTGTTTTATGGTAGGGACAGGGCTTTAGAGACTTCCTCAGATTAAGCACTGGGTGAGCTATAAAGCACACAGCAGCAGCAGGAGCCCAGGAGAGAGGAGAGCCTGCACTTTTGCAGAAGGTGTTGTTGTTATGTGTCGTTGAGTTGGACCCAACTCATAGCAACCCCTCCTTGGGTTTCCGAGGCAGTATCACTAACTACGGAAGTAGATTGTCCCATCTTCCTTCTGAGGAGTGGCTGGTGGGTTTGAACCGCCAGCCTTCTGGTTAGCAGTCAAAAGTCTTAGGCGCTACGCTACCAGAGCTCCTTTGCAGAAGGTGGGAGTTAAAATTCAAGCATGATTCTCCCCTGGAACTAGGATCATACCTCCTCCCTACAGGCTCTCCAGCCCTCAGCCACTCCCTCCCTCCTCCCCTCGGGGCTTAAATGAATTGGCAATAGCAACTTTTGGCTGGCTAAGAGAACTCTGGCTGTAGGTCCGGTAGGTTGCAGGGCAGGAAGTCCCATCAGGCAGTCAGGACTCAGTCAGCACGCCTGGGGCCCTGTGTTTACCAGGGGCCCTGGGGACCTGGCTACCCTTAGAATGAACTTTTTCTCTGCATATGCACTAGCTTTCAGGCGGTCTTCAGATCCAGGAAGTTCCTCCCCTGGATGCTGGGTCAGCCAAGTTGTAGAACTCCAGGGTTCTCTGAGAATGCTGCCCTCTGGAGTTGTACAACAAGGTAGTGTTTTGGGGACATCCACTACTTGCCTGTGCTCTCTGTGTCTCCACCTTTAAGTAATTGTGTCATTTTCATGCCAGGCAGATGGGGGAAGGCATGTTCACCCATCACCTGAACCTACTGCCTCAAACAGGGGATATGAACGTGGAGGAGGGGCTGGAGGAGAGGCTTTGCCATTTGAGAGGAAAAAAGAGATGCCAGACCTCTCTTTCCAGCAGTCCAGAGGATCTTGTGAAATCTAACCTGAAGCCCCTCATTCTGGATCATCCTTAGCCAGGAGGATGACTGCTATATGGAAAGTGAATTTGCCTGTAAATGTTCACCCAAATCACAATAAAAATAAAAATTAAAATTAAAATTAAATTAAATTTAAAAAATCCATAAGTCCCAATTTCCTTATTGCCTCTATTTTTACTTTTTTTTTTTTTAATTTTTATTGTGATTTGGGTGAAAGTTTACAAAACAAATTCACGTTCCATACATTAGCTCACATACACTTTGTCTCATGACATTGACTGCAATTTCCCACAATGCACCAGCTCCCCTCCCACTTCCTCCCTATAGTTACCTCTTCCCTGTGTCCTTCCCTCCCATGTACTCCTGCCCCCACCCCCGTCTGTGTCCCTGTGCATACACAGCCCTTCTATTCTCCCATGATTGATATCTCCAAGGAGTATATCTAACTAATGTAAATATTCAGCTCATATGCCTGTCTTTCTCAGAAGTAAGGTTGGGCAATCTACTTCTGTAGTGAAACCACCTCAGAAACCCAAGGAGGGGTCACTGTGAGTCAGACCCAACTCGAGGGCAGTGAGTTTGGTTTTGGTTTTATGCCTGTCTTTTGTTTGGCTGGAAGCCACAGGAGTGGGTTCAATTCCAGACCTGAAGGGCAGCTTGGGGCTAGTCTCAGAGGTTCCACCAGGCTTATCAGACCAGCAAACCTGGTCTTTTTTTTTTTTTTTTTTTTAATGATTTTTCAGTTTTGTTCCACATTGTTCTCAAACTCTATCCATGATCTCCTACACAGATTCCCCTGTGAGTGGTTGACAGTGGTAGCCAGGCACCATCTAGTTCTTCTGGTCTCACTGTCATATAGGCTGAGGATCACATGGTGTACCAGTCCCTTGGGCTAACTGTTCCCAAGAGTCTTTGGTTTTCTTCATTATTCTTTGCTCTGAGTGAGGGGAGGCCCATCATTGCATCTAGATGGCCGCTTGTAAGCTTTTAAGATCCCAGTAGCTGCTTGCCAAAGTAGGATGTGCAACAATGTTTTTGTGTAGTATGTTATGCCAATTGAGTTTGATGGCTCTGGGGACTATGGTCCCAAGCACACAGGTCCAACTATTCACTCCCTCTGAGTATCTGGCTGTGGCCAAGAAGTGACTACAACCTTGTTCTTTGCCAGCTCTACCATATACCTGGGAATTCTTATTTTTACATTTTTTAAAATAATTTATTTTATTTATTGTTGTTATTGTTGAAAACACACACAGCAAAACATACACCGATTCAACAATTTCTCTATGTACAATTCAGTAATGTTGATTACATTCTTTGAGTTGTGCAACATTCTCACCTTTCCCGCATTGTTCCTCACCATGAACACAAATTCACTGCCCCTAAGCTTCTTATCTAGCCTTTCCAGTTGCTGTTGTCAATTTGATCTTATAGAGATAGTTCTTTAAAAGAGCATAATGCTCAAGGCAGACATTCTTTACTAATTAAGCTGAACTAGTGTTTGATTTGAAGAAGACTTCAGAGAATAATATGTATTTTTTAGATATAAATTAATTTTTTTATTGTGAAAATTTACAGAGCAAATACACTTTCCATACAGCAGTTCACATACACTTTGTCTCATGACATTGACCACAATTTACCACAATACAACACCTCCCCTCCTACTTCCTCCTGATAGTTACCTCTTCCCTGTGTCCATCCCTCCATGTACTCCTGCCCCCTGAGCTGTGCATAAGCAGCCCTTCTTTCTCCCATGATTGTTCTCTCCAAGGAGTGTATCTACTTCAGGTAAATATTCAACTCATATGTCTGTCTATCGTTTGGCTGGAAGCCACAGGCATGGGTTCAATTCCAGACCTGAAGGGCAGCTAGGGGCCATAGTCTCAGTGGTTCCACCAGGCTCTATCAGACCAGCAAACCTTGTCCCCACCCCCCTTTTTTTTTTCCAAATGATTTTGAGTTTTGTTCCACATTGTTCTCCCTCTCTATCCAGGATCTCCTACATAGATCCTCTTCCAAGTGGTTGACAGTAGTAGCTGGGCACCATCTAGTTCTTCCGGCCTCGTAGTCATATAGGCTGCAGATTGGATAGTGTACCAGTTGCTAGGACTAATTGTTTCCATGAATTTTTGGTTTTCTTCATTCTTCTTTGCTCTGGATGAGAAGAGACCCATCATTGCATCTAGATGGCAGCTTGCAAGCTTTTAAGATCCCAGTCGCTACTCGCCACAGTAGGAGGTGGAACAATGTTTTATGTAGTATGTTATGCCAATTGAGCTTGATGTCCTCTGTGACTATGGTCCCGAGCCCACAGGTTCAACTACTCGGTCCCTCTGGGTAGCTGGCTGTGACCAAGCAGTAACTATAACCTTGCCCCTTATCAGCTCCACTATACACCTGGGAAGTCAGCTCATACACGTAAGTTATAGGACCATTGTCTGCCAACCCTATACATGTTCTTGGGTACACTCCCCACTTCACAGACATACCTAATAGTTCAGCCTGTCCATCCATCTATCCACCGACATACCCATGTTTGCCTTCACTGACAACGCTGTACTATATGTGCAAAAGGGTTCATCTTTGTTGTCTGTACTTCCCACGTACCTCTCTATGTCTTTCTCTTCCTCAATGCCACCATATTGATCACTCACATTTGGTACACTGCCCTTCTCTTCACCCAAATCAATACTTATCTCTATCAAGTCAGAGGATATTTTTGAGTTAAGGTTTAAAGATGATCTCATGGCTATAAATTGGGGAGCTCATCCAGCTTCAATCATTCCAGAAAGTTTGGATTCTATGAGAATTTGAGATTCTGTTTCACATCTTCCCCTTTTGATTAAGATTTTTCTGTAGAATTTTTGGTCAAAATATTTAGTAATGGTGGCCAGCCCCAACCAGTTCTGGATGGCAAAGGAGGCATTTATGGAAGCAGTTAGCCACACATTCCATTTCCTGCTCCTGTTCCTGACTCTTCTTTCTCTGTTTCTCCAGGAGAAGAGACCATTGTTGTGATTTGGATTATTTTTATATATTAAATTAACTTTATTAAGACATAATGTCATATATTTATTAACAGAAACTCATTTAAAGTGTAAAATTTCATCAACTTTGTCAAATATATACCCACCTTGCTACCACCACAATCAAGATACACAACATTGCCATCACCCTAAAAAGTTTTCTTATGCCTTTTTATACTCAGGCCTCCAAGCTCCCCAGCTCCAGGTAACCACTAATTTGCTTTTCTCACTATACATTAGGCTTGCCTCTCTAAAATTTCACATAAATTGATCATACATATGCATGCTATTGTGCTGTCTTCTTTTGCTCAGTATAATTATTTTGAGAATCACCCATGGTGTTGCATTTAACAATAGTTCATTCCTTTTTATTGCTGAATATAGTATGGTATCGTATGGAGTGCCTATTTACATTTAAAAATTACATTTTCATTTAAGATAATTTTTAATTATTTATGTGTACTCTATTCTTATCCTTTCCACAGTCTTCTATTCTAAGAAAAATTTCTGCATTCTAAGAGAATATTGAGTTTGTCCCTGGAATGAAAGTAGTAAAGAAAATAATTGCAAAAAGGGAGAATCTTTGCCACCACCTCTTGAATAGAATATGGAGTCAAAAGGTAATTAGGTTATGTCTTATCTGGAGTCAGGATGAACCAAATAATTTTGTACACTGCATTTTAGTTTCCTGATTCCCTTTCTATGATAGTCATCAAAGGAAAAAAAAAAGACAAAAAATACAAATACCTACTATGTCTTAGGAGTCCCTGGGTGGCACAAACTGTTAAGTGCTTGGCTACTAACCAAAAGTTTGGTTGTTCGAATCCATCCAGAGGCATCTCGAAAGAAAGGCTGATGATCGACTTCTGGAAAATCAGCTATTGAAAATACTATGGAACACAGTTCTACTCTGACACCCATCCATGGGGGCACCTTGAGTCAGAATCTTCTGGACAGCTGGTTTGATTTTTCACTATGTCCTAAGCCCTGGGATAAGTACATATGACCTAAAGGCATAAAAGGTGATGACTTTTATCTCTACACCAGACTAAAGCAACCAAGAGAAAAGTTTGTTTGGGGATCCACACAATGGGCCTTCTGATAGAGCTTATGTCTTTAGCTGGGAAGACAAAGTTACTTTAAGTCTTTAGCCACGATGTCTTAAAATGCCACCAGAGAGGGGACATTACTTCATGAATTATGTCTTTCTCCACAGTTTTCTCATTTTTCTATGCATTTGGATCGCTGAGGGGGCCTCTGAGCACAACCTTCTCTCTCCTATTTGTTTTCTCTCTCTCCCCTCTTCAGTCCTTCTGTTTGCCACTCCCCTCACTCCACCCCTTGTTCTCCATCTCTCTGTTCACATTAATTGGTCTTCAATCTGAGGTTCATATTTTATTTGTCGTACTTATCAAATAAAGTTGTGTGCTCACAATTCCTAATTTAAGAAGCAGATAAATGGGGCACAAAGTTATTTTCTTAAAGAGCTAACTAAAGTAAGTGACTCATGTGAGTAATTCTCAGTAGGGGAAAAGGTTATCTGGTCCTCAAGATGCCAAACAACCAATTTAACTTAAATTTCCCCAGTGATCTGACAGCTTGACTAGCTATTTCAGCAGACTCTAGTTCCAGTCTGCTTGTGGAAATAGTAAAATTCATTTCACCCAGAGAAGCTTCCGATCTAGGAAACTGGGACACAGTGGTGCATCACAGAGCAATCCTTGCTGTATTAGGACCCCCTAGGATTCTGTAATATTCTTTATGTTCTAAAGGTGACATGAAAAGAACAGAGGGTTTGAAGGAAAAATGCTAGTATGCCTGGGTAGCATGTGAGAAGACAACATTCTCTCCATGATGTAGACCTATGATTTCAAAGTCATATCACTGACACTGTCAAAATGAAAGAGAGGTGAACTACTACCTCCCTTGTCATGAGACCAGAAGAAATGGATGGTGCCCAGCTACTATTACTTAATATTTTGATCAGGAACCCAATAGATGGATCTTGATCAAAAGGAGGAAAATTGTGAAATGGAATTTCAAATTCTTATTGGAAACCAGACTGGACACACTGAGTTGGAGGGCCACTAGAATTTATTGCCTGGAAGCCACTTTTAAACCTTGAGCCAAAATTATTCCATGAGGTCATCTTTGAACTAAACAACAATTCAACTCAACAAATAATGTCTGCTCTGAGCATTGTACCCTATTGATGAGCTATGGATAAGGGACTGAAATAACAATGGTAACTCTAAAGCACAGGTGAGAGCTTTAAGGAGCAGAGAGTGTAAGTTAATGGTAGTGAAACAATAGTGGCAGAGAGAGTAAACATGGTGACACAATGTGAAGAAGGTAACCCTTATCAATAAACTATGTATGTATAAATGCATTGAGCTGGTATATGGACTTTGATAGTGCTATAGGCAGGTTGCCTGAAAACAGCTGAGAAGCCTTCAGTAGGCTCAGATACTTACTCTCATCGAAATTATTTGGGATGGCCACCACACCCTAAAGTATCAGTACCTCTTTCTGACAACATCAATGGTACGTATATATTTCAGCAAATGAACTATAAATTTATAAATTTTTGAGTGAGTATATGTTATGTTTTGTATGTTTTCACCAAAAATAAGCTTTTTTTTTTTTTTTTCAAGTGAGTAAGAGAGAAGGGGAAAGAGGGAGGCATTGTTTAGGAAACACTCAGTTTCTGTTTATAGTGTTTTTTGGAAATTTAGCAATAGATACTGGTGATGAATGTACAACAGTAATGTAATTAGTGTGACTGAATTGCACACATGAAAGTCATTAGTTGGAAAATGTTGTGTTATATATATCTTTGTTGTTGTTATATGCTGTTGAGTTGGACCCAACTCATAGCAGCCCCTCCTTGGGTTTCCGAGGCAGTATCACTATGGAAGTAGATTGCCCAACCTTCCTTCTGAGGAGTGGCTGGTGGGTTTGAACCACCAGCCTTCTGGTTAGCAGTCAAGTGCCTTAGGCACTACGCTACGTTAGTTACCATCAACTCAACTCTGGCTCATAGCACCCCCATGTCTACAGAGTAGAACTGCTCATAGGTCTTTCAAGGGTATGGCTTTTGGAAGCAGATCACCAGATCTATTTCTGAGATGACTCTGGGTGAGTTTGAACTGCCAACCTTTCTTCTAATAGTCAAACGTTTAACCATTTGTGCCATCCAGGAGCTATCATTAAAAAAAGTGAATGACTTACTGGTTTGTAGAGACTTTATGGGAGCAATGTGCTACCCAGATGCTAAGTTTCTTGTCTTCTATGCAGCTCCTGCTGACCCATAACTGATCTTAACAGCACTGGAGTTAGAGTTCACAGTATTTACCATTAAAACACTCTGTGTGTGTGCGCGCACACGCATGCGTGCACGTACATGCTAATCAGGGTCTAGCTGGGAAAGCAAAACACACTCTAGGTCTTTTAAACTTAGATAATTTAATACAGGGAATTGATTTAACAAATGATGGGAGGGCTGAGAAACCAAACAGGGAAGAAAGACTCAGCCCAGAGAAGAGCAAAGGCAGAAAACCACTATCACTCCTGGAGATAGAGGGACAACAGGAGGAAGTGGCATTATCAGGGTCCAAAATCTTGGGCCATCTCTCAGGAGCTAGACCTTAGAGGAGATCCAACTGCAAAAAAGAGAACAGAACAGAATTCTCCCCTCCTTCCACCCTCCAGTTTTCTCCCAGTGATCTCTTTTTGGCAAGGAAGTCTGGAAAATGTAGTTCCCTCCAATCAGAGCAGACAAAGGGTGGATAGTGGATCTGAAGGCAAACAGCCCAGTGACCAGCACAGTGTATATGTGTTGTCAGAAAGAGATACTGATACTTTAGGGCATGGTGGCCATCCCAAATAAGTTCCATGAGAGTAATTAACTGAGCTTACAGCAGGCTTCTCAGCTATTTTCAGGCAACCTGCCTCCCAGCACCAGCTCAGCACATACAAATGAATAGAGGCAGACCCCTGAGTGGAAACAGAAGAGAGATAGGAAAGCTGGAGTGTACCCAGGCTATAAAGGTGTGGAGTATGTTACAGGGCTCCAATGACTCCCATTCACATTTACAAACACATGTGAAAAAGCAGCTGCTGCACAACATGATGAACGTAATTAATGTCACCAAACTGTACATGTAAAGAATGTTGAAATGGCAAGTGTTTTGTTCTACATATTTGTGCCACAATTTTTTTAAAGGATCAATGAAAGAGAAAGACAGAAGAATTAATGTGATAAAATTGTGGTGTTGGTGAAGAATATTGACTATATTGTGGACTTCCAGGAAAATGAGCAAATCAGTCTTAGAAGAAATACCCCCAGAACGCACCTTAGAAGTGAGGATGGTGACACTTTGGTTGACTTACTCTGGACACATCAGAAGAAAAATTCAAGGACATCATGTTTGATAAAGTGGAGGGTCAGCGAAAACGAGAAAAAAACCCTTAACGACACAATAGCCACAACAATAGACTCAAACGTACCAATGATCATGCAGATGCCACAGGACCAGGCAGCATTTTGTTCTGTTGTACACGAAATATCCACGAGTTAGAGCCAACTGGTCGGCATCAGAAAGCCACAACACACATTTCCCATACTCCCACACACATCTATCTGTCTATTCAAACACACACGCATCAACTGTGGTTAAAACACAAAAATCAAAATCTTGTTTTGCAAAATGTGATTTAAACCTCTCAGGATGATGTGGGAGATGAGCAGAATAATTATATGAAAGTGCTTTATAAAGTTTATAGCACATTATCCAAATAAATGCAAAAATATAACCTGGATTGTAAATGCATGTTTTTGTTGTGAGTGATGGCTGCTAGTAATGATTGTAGGGAAATTGTTAGAACATTTGACAGGTTTAAAGACTGTGGGGCAAAGAGAGAGAAACCCTTTATATGGAAAAAAGATCATAATGAAAACATTCATTTATTGAGTGCTAGTAGGAAGCATTTTATGTGCACTATCCTATTTAGCATTTAGAACATTTCTGAGAATCAGGCATTATTGCTCTCCCCATTGTCTGGAAGGAAACAGGTAAAGTAACTTGTGTAAGAGTTCTTGGCAACCAAAGGACAGAGATGGGAATTAGGCTTGGGTTTGTCTGACTCTAAGTCCCAATCACTAATAGGTAGTAATATGTGAAAAGAGACCTCCGACTCAAATAGATTCAATAGAGACACTTTTATTAAGGCTTGGACAAAACAAAGACAATCATCCAGGATGAGGGAAACCATCAGCATGTAGACAGTACAGAAGCTGAATGGAGTCTGCTGAGTCACGGTCTTGTAGCTAATTACATATAATTGAAAAAAAATTGATTGATTCATCACTGTTGGAGGTGGGACTACAGAAAAAAGGAAAAGACTATGATTGGGAATTGAGATAGAAAAGGGTTATAGGATTGGTTCTGGACCTTGACTACATGGCTGGGTGGTAGTCCCGATAGGCTGTAACTCATGACTATGCAGCCTGAGTCTTAGCCCATGGTGGCTACCAAACAATACCAAGACCCCAACCTTAATTTAGGAGCTCTGAGGCATAGTGCCTAAGGCATGTGACTGCTAACCAGAAGGCTGGTGGTTCAAACACACCAGCCACTCCTCAGAAGGAAGACTGGACAATCTACTTCCATAGTGATACTGCCTTGGAAACCCAAGGAGGGGTCACTATAAGTTGGATCCAACTCACTCAACAGCAATGAGTTTGGTTTTGGTTTAGTAACTTTAATTTAAATCAGAAAAGGACACATTCAGGCAAATTCCTTAAGTCCCTGTGTGAACAAAATCTACTTTCAACCATACTCTTCCTGAAGGCAAACTGCTCTTTCCCTAGGTTTGTCCTAGAACTTGTCTGTGTAAAGCCATAATTCAAGTTTAATGGTCAGAA
The DNA here is from genome assembly GCF_000298275.1 of Orycteropus afer afer. NCBI lineage: Eukaryota > Metazoa > Chordata > Mammalia > Tubulidentata > Orycteropodidae > Orycteropus > Orycteropus afer. The sequence continues at coordinate 10,022,688 of NW_006921662.1, forward strand.
AGAATCCAAATGGCATCTGAAACCTATGTCAAGCCTCAAAATGGAGTTAAGGCTCCTACTGCAGACCACACCCTTCCACTACCTCAAGTGCTTTTGAATTTAAGCTCTAATACACCACAAGTGTATAAGGCATGTCCTCAAAAAGAAGGGATTCAAGATCCTGATGAGGAACCCTCGGGCAACTCTCATGTTCTTCTCTTTGAAGCCCTGTGTATTTCTGGAAGCAGAAGCTTGTTGAATCAGGTAGGAAACGTATGAGAAACATCAACTGAAAAGAGAAAAAGATTTGGCAATCAGGTGCCTGTCTGTATCTCATTTATGTCAAAACTTATGCAATTTTGGAAGAACTAGATGGTGCCCAGCCACGGGCACCCATGCTAACCACTCAGAAAGGGATCAAAACTGGAAATCCTGGATAGAGTGGGAGAAAATATGTGGAACAAAATTCAAAAACACAGAAATGACAAGAATTACTGGTCAGATAGAGACTGGTGGAACCTCCAAGACTATGGTCCTAGGTTACCCTTTGGGCCTAGAAATGGACTCACTTCCATGGATTGGCTCTCAGCCCAACAGTAGAAAGACCTACATGAAAGACCTGGGGTAGAACACCTACCCCAGGGTGATGCACCCACCTACTATAGGGAGATGTACTCCTTAGAACAATCAGCCACCAGAGGAGTAGCATTCACAGAGAAGGAAAGCTGGACAGACTGGAATGCATAGTTAAGAAGGATATGGAGGGGAGGGAAGTTTTTTATGGTTTGGGATGGTAATCAAGGCCATGAAATCAAATATGCATGAACTATTAAATGTAAAACTAATTTGTACCCAAAGCACAATTCAAAAAAAATAAACAAACAAAAACCTCTGGAATTTTGGTATCAGTTGATGTTTCTGAAAGCCTTGGGTTCAGTCAATAAATTCAGAGTGCATTTTATCCTACACAAACCATGAAAACAACAGTGAGGTTAAGCAGGTAATATATAAAAATGAGATATTTTGGAGTCACATAATTAGCCAAAGTCTTTGTATGTCTTAAGATTTTACATCATATTTTAGAAATACTAGTTAATATGTAACCTTACCTTTAACAGACATTTAAGATGTTGGTTGAGTAGAAAACATGAAATATGCCACACTTTTAGTTAACTCATCTGGGAACCCTGGTTTTTTGGATCATATGGACATAACCAAGGCACTACCATCTGCCTAGTGACAGCTCATCTGAGTTAATGTGGAAGGAAAAGTCCTTATGAATACTAAGCTTGTGCTCAGACCCACTGAACGATGATGGTATCACACATACACCACCCCAAGCGTTCACAAGGACACAGTTACTGGCTGACACATAAGCCAGTGCTCATGTGTAAAAGAGGGCCTGTAGCAACCCCAGGGTGGGACACAGATCCAGAGAACAACCTAATGCTATGAACCAGGGGTTATGAGTGAGGGTTTTTGTGTTTAGGGTGATGTTAGCATGTTAGAATTTAGCCCCTCTGCTGATGCCACAGTGCCTAAGGCATCTGACTGCTACCCAGAAGGTTGGTAATTCAAACCCACGAGCCACTCCACAGAAAGATGATGGAGCAATCTACTTCTGTAAAGATTTATTACCTCAGAACCAAAGGGGTCAATATGAGTTGGAATCAACTCGATGGCAATGGTGTTGGGTTTGGCAGTTTGTAAGGAGTGCTGGGGTGGTATAAATGATTAATGCACTTGGCCACTAACCAAAAGATTGGAAGTTTAAGTCCACCCAGAGGCACCTCAGAAGAAAGGCCTGGTGATTTATTTCCAAAACGTCATCCACTGAAAACCCCATGGAGCACAATTCTACTCTGACACACATGGAATCATGATAATTCAGAATCAACACAATGACAACTAGCTCCTTTTTTTTTTTTTTCCTGGCAGCTAGTAAGAGTCTCCCATGAGTGACCCCACCTCACGAGCTCTCTGGGAACAGATGCAGAAGGAATTGAAGATACACTCTTACTACTGAAATTCAGAAGCCTAGGGAGCTCTGGTAGTATAATGGCTAAGACACTTGCCTGCTAACCAGACGGCTGGCGGTTCAAACCCACCAGCCACTCCTCGGAAGGAAGGTTGGGCAATCCTACTTCCGTA
>NW_006921662.1:10025062-10038204 GCF_000298275.1 Orycteropus afer afer
CTCGACGGCACATAACAACAACAACAACAAGGGATCCTATAATAAAGAATCACAAACTGGGAACCTTAAAATAACAGAAGCATAATTCTCTCAGAATCCTGGATGTTAGAAGTCTGAAATTAAGGCAGGATTGGTTCCTTCTGGAGGCTCTGGGAAAGAATCTGTTCCATGCCTTTTTTCCCAGCTTCTAGTGATTGCTGAGTGCTCTGGTAGTGTAGTGCCTAAGACATTTGACTGCTAATCAGAAGGTTGGTGATTCAAATCCACCAGCCACTCCTCAGAAGGAAAGTTGGGCAATCTACTTCCGTAGAGATACTGCCTCAAAAACCCAAGGAGGGGTCGCTATAAGTCGGGACCCACTTGACAGTAGTGAGTTTGTTTAGTTTGGTTTTAGTGATTGCTGGCAAACCTTGGGGTTCCTTGGCTTGTAGATGCATCATTCCAATATGTGCTTTTGTCTTCACATGGTCTTCATCAATCATTGGATTTAGGGCCCATCCAAATCCAATATGACCTCATCTTAACTAGTTACATCTACTAGATGCTATTTCCAAATAAGGTCAAATTCTGAGATTCTGAGATGTGAATTTTAGGGGGAAAACTATTCAACCCAGTACATAGGGTATCAGAAAACAGGGAGAATCAGGAACTTGACTCTTTAACCTCTACACTGACAAATTTCTTTTGGCATCTAGGGAGCCACTAGCTGACAATTGGGTTGAGGTTCTTAAGGCTCCAAGTAGCTGAGAACTGCAGAATCCCCCATTCCCCAACTAGCTAGCTCCAGGAATTAATATCCTTCCTTGAGTCATTTAACATGTAGAAAACTGAAGGGGAAGGGGACACAAATACACTGGGCACTAAATCAAGATTAATGAAGTTCCCGGCAGGATTAATTACTGCACTCCTCGAAGCTTGTGAGTATAATGTGAGCATGGCTATTTATAATGGCCAAGTCTGGCTTTGAACAGAGTAGATGCAAGATGATGGGTGACTTAACCCTCTCCTCCTTTAATGTTTGAAAGCACTTGTAAAGGAGGCTGAGTGAAAGGAAGGTACCCTTGAAGGCTGTGGGTCACTGCTTTGTATTAAAATTCATCCTTTGTTTATTCAGTTCTTTCCTTTGTTTTGATCAAGGTAGGCTTTGAACAGTTACATACCCATAAGTATCATTGATAAAACAAAAGAAACAACTTTTTTTAATAATTTATTTTTGTTGCTGTTATTGAGATACACAGTAGAATACACACCAATTCAACAATTTCTACATGTACAACTCAGTGACATGGATTATATTCTTCCAGTTGCACAACCACTCTCACCCTTCCTTTCCAAATTGTTCCTCCCCCATTAACATAAACTCACTGCCCCCTAGAGTTCCTATCTAACCATTCAAGTTGCTATTGTCAATTTGATCCCACAGAGATAGTTCTTAAAAAAGCACAATGCTCAAGGTAGACATTCTTTACTAGTTAAGCTAAATTATTGCTTGATATTAAGAAGACCTTAGGGGATTTTTTTATTTTTTATTTTTATTGTGATTTGGGTGAAAGTTTACAGAGCAAATTCATTTTCCATACAGCAGTTCATACACATTTTGTTTCATGGCATCGACTACAATTCCCTTCAATGTAACAGTTCTTTTCCCACTTCTTCCTCATAGTTACCTTTTCCTTGTGTCCTTCCTTCCCATGCACTCCTGCCACTCCTCCTCCAGCTGTCTCCTTGTGTAAACACTGTCCTTCTGTTCTCCCACAATTGATCGATTGATCGCTCCAAGGAGTGTATCTACCTGATATAAATGTTCACCCCATATGCCTATCTATTTATTGGCTGGAAGCCGTGGGAGTGAGTTCAGTTCCAGACCTGGTGGGGAACTAGAGGCCATAATCTCAGGGCTCTTACCAGGATCTATCAGACCACCAAACCTGGTTCTTCTTTTTTTTTTTTTTTTAATGATTTTGAGTTTTGTTCCACCTTGTTCTCCCACTCTATCCAGGATCTTCAGGGGATATTTTTAATTTAAGATTTAAAGATTATCTCAGGGCAATAGTTCAGGAGCAAAAGAAACAACCTCTTAAATGACCTGTGGATAGGGGTTGAATTTAAACATGGCCCTTCCCTTCAGAGACTCGTCTTCCATTTTCTGAACCTTAAATTTATGCCATGCCAAAGTCTCCCCATGATGTGGGGGTTAGGTAAACCTGTGTCTATTCACATGGTCAGTTTTGATACAGGTAAGCCAATCAATCAGGGGACCAATCAATTGTGTTAAGTAGCCCATCAGTTGTATAGGACACTAGATGGGCTAATAAAGCCATTAGACCAGCAAAACATAAAGGTAGCCATGAAGAACTGACTCCTTTTCCGTGAAGCCAGAAGAACTGAATGGTGCCCAGTTACCATTTCTGAACATTTCAATCAAAGAGTCTACAAGATTCTAAAGAAACCTTATCAAGACGGGAAAAATGTGGAATAAAATTTCAAATTCTCATGGAATCCTGACTTTCTAAAGCCATGGAGGTTGGATGAACCCCTGAAACCTCTTTAAACCTTAAACCAAAAATATCCCTTGATGTTTTCTTTAAACCAAACAATAGTTTAGCGTAATTAATAAAGAAGGTCTGCCTTGTGCTTTTTTAAAGAACTATGTGTATGGGATCAAATTAATGATAGCAACTCGAAAGGTTAGATAAGAATCTTGGGAACAGTGAGTTTAAGTTAATGGTGGAGGAACAACTCAGAAAAGAAGGGTGAGGATGGTTGCACAAGTCAAAGAATACAATCAATGTCACTAAACTGTACATGTAGAAATTGTTGAATAGGTGTATGTTTTGCTATGTGTATTTTCAACAACAACAACAAAATCATAAAATGTAAATGTAGAACTTACTCCTCTCCAACTGCTTTCCATTATCCACACTAGTTTTTAATCAGTGTGAGTGCTCTTGGACAAGAGCAGCCCCACATCTTAGAAACAAAGTCATTATCATCCTCTCTCATCCTTGGTAAAACAACACAAAATAAAAACTGGATGGTCCCTGGAGAAGGACATCATACTTGGTAAAGCAGAGGGTCAGAGAAAAAGAGGATGATCTTCAATAAGATCAATTGGACACAGTGGTTGCAACAATGGGCTCAAACATAGCAATTATTGTGAGGATGGCACAAGACTGGGCAACATTTTATTATGTTGTATGTAGGGTTGCTATGAACCAACTCAATGACACCTAACAACAACAACAATGGAAAAAATGATTCACTATATGAAGAAAAATAAAATGGGATCTCTATCTAAAAAGATGAACTTCAGAGAGAACAGAAATCCCAATGAGAACAATATAACTAAGAATGTGAAGAATGTAACCAATGTCACTGATCATCATGCCTACAAACTATGGAATGGGAATGTGTTGCTATGTATATTTCCATCAAAAATAAAATGAAATATTGAAAAATATTTTAAAAAGAAAAAAAGCAACAGAAATAGGTTTTGGATAAAGAATGAGCACCAGAGCCAGACCCATGAGCTGTACCCTCTGAGTTGAGCAGCAGAAAAGTGTTGTTACTACTGTTTGCCTGGAACCAACTCACAGCCACAGGACCTCAGTCATAGCAAGTGTGTATAAAAGGCAGAAACAGAGACATCCACTGTTAGTAAAGGGAAGAAGAAAAAAAAAAAAAATGCTGTTGAGTTGATTCTTACTCATGGCAACCTCATGTGTCTCAGAGTAAAACCATGCTCCATAGGGTTTTCAATGGCTGATTTCTCATAAGTAGATCACCAGACCATTCTTCCAAAACACCTCTGAGTGGACTCAAACCACCAACCTTTGGGTTAGCAAAGCATGTTAACCATTTGCACGACCTCAGGACTCTAGTAAAGAAAAATTAGGTAATTAAGATCAACCTTCCTACTGAGGACAACTAAAAAAGCCTTGATAAAATATTAAAGTCAGTTTAAAAGCATCAAAGAGAGGAAACACTGGGCCAAAATCTAGAACAAAACAAAACAAAATCCAAAGGTACAAGTCCAGAATCAAAACTATTTTCACCCTGAGGACATTTGTCCATTGGGAAGAAACTTCTGAGAAATGGAACTGCAGCACAGAGGTTGGAGAACTAAAAGTCAATGTCAGGACCCACCCAAGTGAGGACTTTGATAAACTATTATTTCAAACTGGAACCCCAAAGGGCCTCATCCTTTACATGCCTTTTCAGAATGAAAGCAGATTTCACATAGATTTCTAGCCTGACTTTTCACCATCTGATTATGGTCTTAAACTTTGAATTTGAATTAAGGTGGCTAGACTAGGAATGCCTCCAGGCATCCAGAAGAAGCAAGCAACAATCCTCTCTGGGGAAAAGAGCAAACAATTTGTTAGATACAATGTTTAACACATAATCAAAGAAAATCAGGCACATAAGGAAACGAGACCTTGAGTAAGAATTGGCAGGAACAACAGATAATAGAAAAACACCAAGGGGACTCCAGATATTGCAGTTAGCAGATAATGATTATAAAGGAACCTTGCTTTCTATATGCAAAACCAAGATTGAAAATGGGACCAGAGAACTAAGAATTAAAGAAAATGACATAAGATTTTTGAAACAATGAAATGTACTTATCAGCTTATAACTGATAAACACAATAACTAAAAATAACTCAATGGACAGATTTAACTGCACATTTAACACAGACAAAGAGGAAATTAATGAACTGGAAGATAAATTGGAAGAAATGATTCAGACCACAAGGGCAAAAACTTGGCAAGTACAAAAGAAAGGGTAAAAGACTTAGAGGATACAGTGAAAAGAAAACATATATATAATTGGAATCAGAATAGGAAAAAAAAAGGAGAAAGGGGCAGTAGTATTTGAGGAGATAAAGACTGAAAAGTACATCCAGAGCTGATATTCGGAGGATAAAAGATTTCAGCCCACAGATTCAAAACCCCAACACATTCCAAACGGAAAAATATTAAAAGGCATATCACAGAGAAACTGGAAAGACAAAGAAAAAGTCTTAAAAACATAGATCCAACCACAGTCAGGAAAGGAGTACAGACTACAGGTGTCTCATGATATCCAGATATTGTTAGTGTATAAACTGAACTGAAGACATTCTTCACTCCTCTCCTGGACATCTGGACTAATGGATGGTGGGGAGAGAGTACAAGGGTAAGTGAGACTTGAAGAGAAAATCTTAGAGATGAGAAACAAAGGAAATGACAAATGAGCAGTCCTCCAATGTAGATGGGAGCTCTGGTGGCATAGTGCCTAAGGCATTTGACTGCTAACCAAAAGGCTAGCAGTTCAAACCCACCAGCCACTCCTCAGAAAGATTAGGCAATCTACTTCGGTAGAGATACCACCTTGGAAACCCAAGGACGGGTTGCTATGAGGTCAAATCGACTCGATGGCAGTGAATTTTTTTTTCCCCAGTGTAGATGGTGGATCTGGATTTACTTAATATTTTAATAAATCAACTGGAAAAAGGGGAAATGACTGAGCTATAGGTACTATCAAGCTTTGCTTAGAAATTGAAATGATAAGTCTTCTAGAATAAACAGCTAAATAATCTCACAGGACTGTGTAGCTGGCCAGTTTCAATGTTGGAACATGCAAGTTAAAAAGTAAGCGAACAATATAATAAAATCATGGGTCTGGAATCTAAGTTACAGGCCAGAAAATCGTTGCTGTTGTAACCCCCCAGGCTATGGCCCCTATCACCCTTCGAACCTAGAATTGAACTTATTCCCATGGCTTCCAGCCTAAAAACAGACCTACTAGATGAGCAATCACACCAGGTAGGTACACTCCTTAACACAATCAACCACAGGATATTAGAATGGCAGCATTTGTGCAGGCAGATAGCTCAGAGGGCAGGAATGCATAGGAAAGAAGGATACAAGGAAAAGGTAACCACAGGAAGGAAGTGGGAAGAGAGCTGTTATACTGTGGGGATTGGCAAGAATGTCACAAAATGTGTATTAACGGCTGAATGGAAAACAAATTTGCTCTGTAAACTTTCACCTAAATCACAATAAATAGATTATTGTAGTTGTTAGGTGCCATGGAACCAATTTTGACTCATAGTGACCCCATGTGACAGAACAGAACTGTGCCATGCTGTTTCCTCGGCTGTAATCTTTATGGGAGCAGATTGCCAGGTCTTTCTCCTGCAAGAGCTGCTGGGTGGGTTTGAACCACCAACTTGTTGGTTAGCAGCCAAGCACTTAACTGTTGTGCCACCAGGGCTCTTAACGTCTAAATTAGACCCCAATAAACAAGAAATACAAAGACATTTTTTCTATGCACTCTAAAACCAGTTTGGTGTGAGTTTTGATTCAACTAGTGCGTTCCCTCCTAGAACAGACCAAATCATAGGGAGGTTTCTGTGTTAAGAAGACTTACATTCACCCATATCTTTGGGAGGAGGCCCAGAAGACTCAAGCCAAAAGATCGTATTACCCAGCAAAAGAGGTCAAGATCATGTTGGGGTGACCTCTAGGGAGAGAGACACATGCTATTTGTGCATAACACATAAAGTCCTGTGTGTGCAGGTTCATTTGTGTGTATCTCTGTGTGGGTATTCGTGTGACTATATTTCTGAGTAACGTGAGAGTGCAGGTGTACTTGTTGTTAGGTGCCACACTCCAGCCTCTTGCCCTGCTCCCTGGACAGGTGGAGCGCTCCTACAGCTGGCATACCCCTTGCAGAAGATTTACTACTCTGTTCCCACCATCATCTCCAGCCACCCCTAGTTCCTCAGGCTTTAATGCATTTTCTACCACTGTACAAGATTTATTCCAGGCAGGCAGATTTATTAAGTACATGCATGCTCAACAAGAGGACAATTCCTCCTAGAGTTCTGATCTCATTTGCTGCTAGAAGGCTGGACGAAATTGCTTGGGTGATGGGCAGGGAGAGTTGGCTGGTCCTGGTGTGTATGTGCATGTATATCTAGGTAGGCATGCTACTTGTATGTAACATGTAAAGTCCTGTGCAGGCAGTTAGTTTGTGTGTACCCATTTGTGGGTATGTGTATGAATGTATTTCTCAGTAACATCAGAGCACAGGTGTACTTGTGGTTGTTAGGTGCAGTCAAGTTGGTTCCAACTCACAGCGACCCTATGTACAACAGAACAAAACCCTGCCTGGTCCTGAACCATCATCACTATCATTGCGATGTCTGAGCCCATAATTGCAACCACTGTCAATCCATCTCATTGAGGGTCTTCCTCAGTGTACTTAACTACACACATACTCAGATGTTAGCACGGTATATCTGAGCATGTCTCTGAAGATTTGAAAGTGAGATATGCAGTTGTATGTGTACTCAGTATGTGTAAAGACAGAAATATATGCTTTAATAAATGACAGCAGGTGCACCTCCTGTCTATGCGTGATCAATTACTTATCCATAATGGGGGTACCATCCATTATTTGCCAGAGGATTCTTTTTAAAAAAAAAATACCAGAATTGGTGTTGTAACCTGGAAAAGGATGGTGATAATAGAGGCACAACATGATGAATATAATCAATGTCAGTGAATTTTTACCCCCCTCCAAAAAAAACCAAACACACACTGCCATCAAGTTGGTTCTGACTCATAGCAACCCTATAGGACAGAATAGAATTGTCCCATGGGATTTTCAAGGCTATAAATATGTACAGAAGCAGACCGCCATATCTTTCTCCTATGGAGTGCTTGGTGGGTTTGAACCACAGACCTCTCATTTAGCAGCCAAGTACTTTAACCATGGCACCATCAGGGCACCTTCACTGAATTATATATACATTGATGAATTGGCAAATGGTTTGTTACATATATTTTCACCACACACACACACACACACACACACACACAACATCGTACAACTTGAAGAATATAATCAATGTTACTGAATTTATATATGTAGAAATTGCTTAAAAGAAAAGAAAAGAACAGACAGCTAAAACCCTGAAACTTAGGATTTGGAACTTGAGTTTCCAAGATCTATATTTGAGACCTACTTCTGAACATATTAAACTGAGTCACCTTGCTCAGATTATTTCCCCCAGTTTCCTAATGTATAAACAGGGGAGAGTGATAATCATTTTAAAAGCTTTATGTGATTGTTAAATGTTGTTATTGTTAGTTGCTGTAGAGTCATTAAATAGTAGCTGTAAATTTGTTTTATAAACTATAAAGCCTCTATCAAAAAAAAAAAAAAAGCCCTACAGAAAATAGACTTTGTTTCTCCTCAATTTACATTGCACTTAAGTATGAAATCCCAATTTCATAATCTGACCTTGAAGGAGACCTGATGGTGCAATAGCTAAAGCACTCAGTTGCTTACCAAAAGGTCAGTGGTTCGAACCCCCCAGCTGCTTCACAGGAGACAGATGTGGCAGTCTGCTTTGGTAAAGATTTGTAGCCTTGGTAACCCTGTGGGGCAGTTCTATTCTGTCCTATAGGGTCACTATGAGTCAAAACTAATTTGACGGCAATGGATTTGGTTTTGGTTTTTAATCTGACCTTGAAGGCCCTGCCCCATTTGGCCCTGCCACCACGCTGACTTCAGCACCTGGCTTCCCCTCATTCATGAACTTCTCTGGTAGCACTGCCACCTCTTTGTTCTCCCACCCCCATGCTTGGTGCCCTCGGCACCCTGCACATGCTGCTTCCCCTCTGTGGTGTGCTTTGTCCCTGCCCCACACTCAGCCCTCCCTTTGTGTCACCTGGTCTCAGCTTAAGCATCTCCTCCCCATCACATCAACCTGTCTCATTTTTTTCAGAGCATTTACCACTACCTGAAATTATATTGCTCACGTACTTACCTTGTTTATTGTCTGTTCCTCCTCCCACTAAAATGTAGGCTTTGTAAAGAGAACCATTGCGATCTTGTTTATCACTATACTCCCAGAGCAGACCTTGGTTTATAGGCGGTACTCAATAGCTGTTGAATGAAGGACTATATGTGTGCAAACATACAAGATAGATTAAGAACAAGTAACCAAAAAAACCAAACTCACTGCCATCGAGTCAGTCCCAACTCATAGCAACCCGTCCTTAGGTTTCCAAGGCGGTATCTCTACGGAAGTAGATTGCCCAACCTTCCTTCTGAGGAGTGGCTGGTGGGTTTGAACCTCCAGCCTTCTGGTTAGCAGTCAAATACCTTAGGCTCTACGCCACCAGAGCTCCAGACAAATATATTTTTTCATCCTTGGCAGAGGACATCGGTGGTGTCTTTTAATATAATGGCATCAGAAAAAAAAGTCTATTTATTCATTTACTTTATTCAAATAAAATATTTTCTACAGTGGGGTTTTGTGCACCCTACTTAATGCCACTATGCCACAGTGCATCGTTTGGGAACATCTATAAAAACTTGTTAACACCTTGATGTTTAAATTGTTTTAATAAAATTTTAGTCAAATTAATTATTTTTGACATTCATGGAATCTGGAGCTCCATTAAGCCTGGGGCCTCATTAAATCTAGCACTCCAGGTGGCTGGCTGCCCATATAGCCTGCCTCATAATAATCTAGTAACATAAGACTTGGTGAGCATCTATGCATGTGGACACACGAATTAGAATGAGTCCATATCACCATACATGTGAAGTATAGTCTTTCGGTCACCAAATATTTATCGAACCTACTGTGTGTTGGACACTTTAACAGGCCCTGGGGACACGATGGTGTCCCTGATGGAGGGGATATCACTAGTTAAATAATGCAAAAAAAAAATAATAGAAAACTACACTAAGGACTATGAATGTTTATGAATATTTACTCTCAAACATAGAATGCTATGAGAGTATTTGACCAGGGCACGTGGATGACTTGGGGCTCAACAAAGGCTTTTCTGAGGTGCTGCACTTTTCATTTTTTCACCCACGTGACTCTTGGATGTTACTGCCAGAAGTGCTGAACACTGAGCAAGAACTCCCTATTTTTTAGGATGAAATGTATTCGTTCATTGATGCCAGATGTATTTCTCTCATGGCTTCCTGGCTGATCTCCCTTCACCTTCTACTTCCTCCAACCAGTCCACTCAGCCAGGCTAATAAACCTGGAACAACACCTACAGGCTCATATGAAAGCTCTTCAGCTTAGCATTCAAGCCACCTGTCGTCTGGTCCTAGCTTGAATAATAATAGTTCCTAACTTCATTTGAGTATTTACCATGTATTAGGTGTCATACAAAGGAGCCCTGATGGCTCAGTTGTTAAGCCTTCCACTGCTAACCGAAAGGTCAATGATTAGAACTCACCAGACACTCTGCAGCAGAAAGATGAGGCAGTCTGCTTTGTTAAAGATGACAGCCTTGGTAATCCTATGGGGTAGTTCCGACTCTGTCCTATAGGGTCGCTATGAGTTGGAATCAACTCGATGGTAATGGTTTGGGTATGGGTTTAGGTTCATTAACCGCAAAACAAACCAAACTCACTGCCATCAAGTAGATTCTGACTCACAGCAACCCCCTTTGGGTTTCTGAGGCAATAAATCTTTATGGAAGTAGATTGCCCCATCTTCCTTCCGCGAAGTGGCTGGTGGGTTTGAACCACTAATCTTCAGGTTAGAAGTAAAATGCCTTAGCCACTGTGCTAAATATTTTGCCTGCACCCTCTCATTTAATCATCACAGCTAGTTTGAGGCAGGTGCTAGTATGCCTATTTTGTAGATAGGGAAACTTACCTCTAATCATACCACTAGTAAGTGACACAGCCAGGCCAATCCCAGCCCAACTGACTCTCAATAGCTATCTTTTCCACATCTACAACATCCTCAAGCTTAGGGAAGAGGGACTAGAGGCTGAGTTCAATCAGTCAAGCCTATATAATGAGGCCTCAATAAAGGCTCTGGACATGGAAGCTCCATGGGCTTCCCGGTTGGTGATATACATCAGTGCATGCAGGAGGGTAGTCATGGGACTTTTGGACCTCACCCTATGTGTCTCTTTGTTTGTTTTCTTTTTACTAAGATAAGTATAAGCACTTTTTTGAGTTCTGTGAGTCATTCTAACAAATTATCAAGCCTGAGGGAAAAGTAGGAGTCAGCAAGTCAGCTGTGAAGGGGGCTAAACATGCAAACTAAAAATATAAAATAGTTAGAGGAATAAGCAGGGACAATGCTATCAGGCCTAGCTTTCAACAATGGATCATCTAATATAAAAATAAAAGTACAAACAGCAAAATACAAAATAAATAAATGGAACCTCATAAAAATTTTTAAATTTTTGTTCATCAAAAGACTTTACCAAAAAAGTGAAAAGACAAGCTACTGACTGGGAGAATATCTTCAGAAACCATATGTCCCACAAGAACCAAAAAATATATAAACTTCAACAACGTAATAAAAAAAAAAAAAGACAACCCAATCATAAAATGGACAAAGGACTTAAATAGACATTTCACCAAAGGGAACATTCAAACACATGAAAAGATGCTCGTCATCATTAGCCATTAGAGAGATGGAAGTCAAAACTACAATGAGATACCATTTTGCTTTCACTAGGATAGATAAGATTAAATAAAAAAATAAATAATGTTGGTGAGGATGTGGAGAAATTGGAATCCTCAACCATTGGTGGTACGAATGCAAAATGGTACTGCCATTGCAGAAAACAATGTGACATTTCTTCAAAAACCTAAAAATAGAACTACCATGTCACTGCCATCAAGTTGATTCCGACTCATAGTGACTCCTATTGGGTTTCCAAGGCTGTAAATCTTTACAGAAGCAGATTGCCTCATATTTCTTCCAAAGAGCAACTGGTGGATTTGAACCAAACACCTTTTGGTTAGCAGCCAAATGCTTTAACCACTATACCACCACAGGTCCTTCCATATGATCCAACAATTCCACTCCTAGGTATATACTCAAGAGGCTTGAAAGCAGAAACTCAGGGACTTGTACACATTGCAGCACTGTTCACAATAGCCCCAAGGTGGAAACAACCTAAATGCCCATCAACAGATGAAAGGATAAACAACGTGCAGTACATACATACAACATACAATGGAACACTACTTAGTCAGTAGGAGAAATGAAGTCTTGATGCATGCTATAGTATGGGTGGAGCTGGAAAATGTTATGCTGAGTGAAATAAGCCAATTATTAAGGACAATTATTGTATGACCTCACTTATATACAAAGATAAGAAAAAGCAAATGTACAGAGACCAGAGTTTATTACTGGTTACCAGGGGCAGGACAGATGGGGAGAAGGGGAGCTAAGAGTTATGGGAAGGGACTTCTGGTAAGATGGAAAAATAGGCAGACAAGTAACAGAGACTCTCCTCAACAAAGAAAAGAGAAACCAATTGACAGAGATACAGAAGATAATCCTGGAGCCCTGAGCTCTGAAAGGAAGTACACAGAAATGGATTAGGCACCAAGTAGTGGAAAAACCTGAACAAAAACAGGACCTAAGAATAGTCTCTGTTTGCCAAGGATGCCAGGGACGTATGGGAGGCTGACAACAGAAAAGGAGACAGGAAGTGAGGGTATAAGTGCTGCCAACTAGTGAACAGAGGAGCACAGCACAGTACCCTGCTTACATAGATAACATACAAATAAAATGAAAATTGTGGGAAAGTCACACAACATATAATCACCAATTAAATATAAATGCAAAAACGTCACAATGCCTCAGAGATAAAAGAGTATCACAGTCCACACAAAGAAGCAAGATAACTCAGGAGAAACAAGGGACCAAGATACAGACCCAAAACGCATCCCTGAGGAAGATGCAGCATTGGAACTCCCTGATAAGGATTTCAAAGAATTATATTTAGGTATCTCCAACGAATTGAGAGACAGATCAAGAAAAACACTGACAAAATTGAGGAAAACACACAGAAAACCCTGCAACAATTTTGAAAGACAATACAAGAACAAAATGACAAAATAAATAAAAAATTAGAAATGATACAAAATCAACACACTGAAATCCAGAATATTAATACTAAATTTTCAGAAATAGATAAGATACTGAATGGGCAAAGGAGTAGAATTGAATCAATGGAAGACAGAATTAGTGAGATTGAAGGCAAATACCTGAATACTTCTTTGGAAAGGGATCAATCAGAAAAAAGATCAAAACAAAGTGAAGAAAGCCTAAGGTTCATGTGGGATACCATCAAAAG